>NC_025686.1:27176907-27240158 GCF_000633955.1 Camelina sativa | reverse complement strand
AAAAAAAAACTTCTCACATCCAGGTCATGGACTCTGATGCTGACGGGGTTCCAAGTGAGTTCTTTGACTATTTCAAGGTATCCCCATGGCTTGTCCTCTCACCTTTCACATTTAAGTCACTTAAGACGACTTTTTCCATCTATAGCAGTTATGTGAAATCGCAGTTAATTTTTTAATATCTTCCTAATTAGGTGCTATGCATTCAAGGATTCCTTACATGTAGAAAGCACGCCGAACGGATTATTCTCTTAGTTGAAATGTTACAGGTTCATATTCTCTAGTTTCTTTTTATTAACCAGAATCAGTTATAAATTTTATGGTAGCAAAGCCTAATTATTTACCTTGTGAATTACATTTACTGGTGTTGTTTCTATCAGGATTCGGGTTTCCCTTGCTTCAAAGGTGGTCCACGAACCATTCAGAACCTAAGAAAACGGTTCCATCTAAGTTTAACTGAAGAGGTAAGTGTTTTTTAATCTCCTTCGAATATATACACATAACTGTTTCACATGGATCCGCTACAGTTTCCTCATTCCTTTGTTTGTTTGTTTATTTTGTTTTGGGGGAATCACAAAACCAGCAATGTGTCTCTTTGGTGCTCTCTCTCATTAGCAGTAGCTTAGATGCTTGGCGGACACGGCAATATGATTACTACCAACGAGTCTTAAATGGAATATTGTGATGTTCCAAGTTAGGGTAAAAGAACTCGCAGCATACATTTGTATGTTGGGTTAGCTCATAAAACGATATGTTTTTTTTCTGAGGAACCCATTTCATAGTAGCAATCAGAATCCTTCCAAAGGCAGAAAAAGAAATGCCTGAAGAGAGAGATCGAACGTGAAAGAAGAAACCGGTCACACGTAGAAGAGAAGTCTACAAGTTTGTGTACAGAAGAATATGATTTTTGCAGAGGTTTGATTGTTATCTTACTTACTTGCTCTACTTGTAGGAGAAAAGAAGGCAAAAAGCCTGAAATTTTCTTCCTCTCCCCCAAAAGCTCAAAACAAAACCCTTTTACAGAGGACCAAAAAAAAGGGTAACGTTTTGTTTTTTAAAATTTGTTCTAGTCAAAACGGATGATTGTGATCTTATTGTATAAATTGTGTATTATCTTTTATTTTTTCTTTGTTAAAATTAGAGTCCGAGCAAGAAAACGAAACAGAACATATATACATTACTTGTGTATATGTGTGTCACGCTCACCATATACTCTTTTTTTTTTCCATAATCTCGCAAAATGATTCTTTGACTGATGATTCTAAGCCAAGTTATCAAATGAAAAGTTTCCATACTAGGGAAATCAAGTTGTCAGAGAATAAATTATAGTGGTAATTGATTTTGTAGGCTATTATTTTAGTAAGTTTCTGGAACATCTCGGATATATACAAAAGGATTATGGAACGTACGTAGTCACGTACCGTATAAAAGTCTACCGTTTACTTTCTTTCACTGGCAGATTTTCTTGAATCTAGTTAAGGTAAGCATTCCTAAAGAATATTCCAATTGCATTTTACATTTCACATCGAAGAAAATATTAATTATCTTTTATGTTAAATCGTGGAGGGGGAAAGTATTTAATAAAATAAAATAAAACTATAGTGGACGAAAGGGCAAATCTGTCTGAGGTGGATGATGTCATCGGGCCAATGAAGGATGCTATAGCTTCGTTTCCTTAGCTTTCAAATTTATTTATAAATTTGATTTTCATACATATCTTCAATTCAAACTTTGACAAGATAACTCAATTTTCAAATAAATATATTCATAAATCTTAAACCAAGTTTCAACATATATATATATACATATATACTCAGATTTTTACTTAATTTATTTCCAATTCCCTTTTAATTCCAAGATGTATCCAATTATTATTATTTGATTAAATTCCATTTTCAAGTAAATTTTACACAAATAATTTAAAATGCAAAGTTGAATACATCTCTCCTTTAGCAATCTCCGTTTTGAATGATAAGATCAAAAATTATATTCTGTTAAACAAAAAAAGAAAGAAAGATCAAAGCTATATATTTTAATTATCACAAATCTTCAAATTATTGGAAACCAGTAAGTAACACATTGAAAAAAGTAGACTGAACTATCAAAAATCGAATTACTTTACAGAGTACAGACCATATTATGCCAACACTGTAACTTTTCGAGTACTGTATAGTGTATAGTGTATATATATTTTGGTTTTTTGGTCTCATTATGACATTTTTATTATTTAATTGCAAAAATAACCACAAAGCTTTTATATCTCTAATGATAAACGCGTAAAATAGAATTAGATCTATATAAACCCTAAACTCCATCAGTCACTAACTCTTCCCCCTGGCTTCTCCTTCAAGCTATACTCTCATTCTCTCTCCTCCGACCACAGTCGTCTGTTCCTCCGCTTCACCTTCTCCTACGGGTGCGACTTCTCATCTCTTTTCATCTCCTCTGTTTCTTCTATTACATAACTCTTTTCTTAACTGCTTCTTCTCACTCTAGTATGGTTCGGTTTCCGATGTGGTCTCTCGTCTTCTCTGTTTCTTTGATAATGGGTTTTCATCTCCTGGGTTTGATCTAACCTATATCAATTTTGATGCTTTCCCCTTGATCAAAGGCTTAATTTTTTACTGTGGAAATTATTTGCTTACCAAATTTTGATCAGTAAAAAAAAGAAAAAATCACAAAATCAAAACCGAACCCTAGAATTTCTTGTTACATTTCCATTATTAAGTAAATTTTTCTTGTTTTTTTTGATGTGTGTTAGGTGTTTCTTTTTGAGTTGTACAGCAGATGTCTGTTGATATCTGCAAGAAGAATCCATCGTTTCTTTGGTGTGACTGTGGTTATATGAGCAGAGCAAGGTTGTTGTGGTGCTTTCAGACAATCTTGTTCAACCATTCTACTTTTACTTGAACCTTTCAAACCCCTTGTCTTCTTCTTTCTTCTCCCTAGCTTCTTCACAATTCTCTGTTTGGTCTTGTTACTGTGAGTTTACTAGTGAGGGAAGTTACTTTAGTGTAGTGAAAGTTTGGGTTCAATGGTGAAAACTAACTTGGCACCTGGATTTCGGTTTCATCCGACTGATGTTGAACTTGTGAGATACTACTTGAAGAGAAAAGTTTTGGGGAAAAAGTTCCAAGTTGATGCTATTGCTGAGATCGACATTTACAAGTTCGAACCACCTGATTTACCCGGTAACGATCAATTCTTTCTTTTACACTTGTTTTGAATTCTGGGGGGTCTTTCTTATTTATCTCTCTCAACTTAACAGAGGCTTCTTTATATTGTGCAGAGAAATCATGTCTAGGGACTGGTGATCTAAAATGGTACTTCTTCTGTCCAAGAGAAAAGAAGTATCCTAAAGGCGGTAAGGCTAACCGCTCGACTGAATGTGGTTACTGGAAGACCACAGGGAGAGACAGAGATGTTTTATACAATAACCAAGTCGTTGGGAAGATAAGAACTCTGGTTTATCACTTTGGGAAAACACCTCGTGGTGATCGGACTGATTGGGTCATACATGAATATAGACTTGAAGACCAAGTACTCGCTCAAAAGAATGTTCCTCAGGTAATGAGTTTTTTGGTTAACGAAAGCTCATTTTTTATATACTGATTTCTTGTTAAGTCTTACTCAGTCTTATGCTCTGCAGGATAGTTATGTGCTTTGCGTTCTGTTTAAGAAAAATGGGCTTGGACCAAGACATGGTTCTCAATATGGAGCTCCATATAAGGACGAGGATTGGAGTGGTGATGAAGAAGAAGATACTCAACACCTTGTAGCTGCAGTTCCTTCTGCAGTAAACGCTGGTCCTGGTCCTGGTCCTGGTCCTGGTCCTTGCAAAGAAACCAGTCTAGTTGCTACGACCTCACAATCGCACGCTGTTAAAGATTGTTTAACAGCAGGAGTGATATCAGAATCTTGCGTCTCTGATGTACCGCCACTAACTGCCACAGTGCTTCCACCTCTAACAAGTGACGTTGTAGGTTACGCTCCAATGTCTTCTACACCTCTTCTTGAGGTTCCTCAGGTACCCCACGATGATGACGATGAGTTAAATTCGATGCTAGATCTCTTTTCTGTTGTGAATGAAGAGTGTTTACTTTTCGACGATTTGGACTACCAAAATGAGGTAAAGTCTCTTGCATCATTGCTTTTGATGAATCAGATCATTCAGTGTTCCTTTTGGTTGATTGGTTCTGAATTAATCTACAGGTAAGAGATGAGCCTGGTGTTTATGTAAACGAGGAGGAAGCTCCAGTAGTATTAGGAGATGGCAATTTCAGTGGAATGTTTGACCTGAGCGACGAGCAGGTCATGGAGATGGAGGATCTGATACAGCCGCCCTCTCCTCCTCCTCCTCCGGACACTCAAGCTAGTAATCCCGATGAATCAAGAAGCTAACAACGGTCAGAATTAGGAGGAGCGACCATTTAGTATTATCTTTGTTGCTCTAGTATGGAAACAGAGACCAAACATAAACATATGAAGCAGCTTTTTAATAACCAGAGTGAAGAATGTTTTTCTTCTTCTGTCGACATCTCTGTGTGTACACGAAAAGAAGAGACAAAACAAAAGAATCAGAGTAACATGGAGACCGTGAGAGATGTGTGGAGCCAGCTATTTCTATGTTATGTTTCTCCAAAACTACGTTGTTGTATGTGTAGTCTTAAAATTTTATCATCATCTAATTGTGGGAAAGACCTTTTTGCTTTTTAACTTGTGGTAATATTCCATGGTTTCTCTTAGTTTAGTTTCAATGATAAATTGATAATCAGAATTAATCTTATGTCGCGGAATGTCAAAAAGAAGAATTATTCTCCAACTGAAACCCTCCGACTACAACAGAGGTGACGTTGACTCCTCCGGTCAACGAAACACATGATGATTACGTCATCACTCCTAACGACGTCGTTTATTCAATTTAGGGAGCATAGAGTTAGAAAACATAATATGGGGATGTAACTTTAAAACTAAAAAGTGACGAGGGGCTTTTATCGAATTTATTGGTTTACCAAAGCATAGGACTTTCTTCTTTCCGATTAAAAATCCTTTTTTATCCTCTCTGAAAAATCAAAACTTTCAGAGAAGAAATCAACCAAAAATGGCGAGCCTTGTCTTCAATACGCCGTGGCTCAGGGTTAGGTCTTTACCAGAGCTTGCTCCTGCTTTCCTCAGACGACGTCATTCTTCTTTATTATACAGTTCTCGTCGAAGCTTCGCGGTGGTTGCTTGTTCTTCTTCACCCGGCAGCAATAATGGTGGGTCTGTCAGAGTTCGTTTCGCGCCTTCTCCCACTGGTAATCTCCATGTTGGTGGAGCAAGAACTGCTCTTTTCAACTACTTATTCGCCAGGTTCGTGTTTGTGATCTGCTTTTTTGATTAGAGTTTTTGGGGTTTGTGACTGAGTGATGGGAGTTTTTAACAATACAGGTCTAAAGGAGGGAAATTTGTGTTGAGAATTGAAGATACGGATTTGGAGAGATCAACTCGTGAATCTGAAGCTGCTGTGCTTCAGGATCTTTCATGGTTAGGTCTTGATTGGGATGAAGGTTTGCTTTTTCTTTCTTCTGTATGTTAACTTTAGAGGGTTTTGTTCAACGGTGATGTAATGCAAATTGGGATTGTAATTCGCAGGTCCTGGTGTTGCTGGAGACTTTGGTCCGTATCGACAGTCTGAAAGAAATGCTCTTTACAAACAATATGCAGAGAAGCTTTTAGAATCTGGTCATGTCTATCGCTGCTTTTGCTCCAGTGAGGTGAGGTTCTTCAAATTCGTTTTAGACCCTACTATTGCTTGTTGTCTCTGTAGGGTTTTTGAGTCTAATTAAATGCAATGTTTATACAGGAACTTGTAAAGATGAAGGAGACTGCAAAGTTAAAACAGTTGCCTCCAGTTTACACTGGGAAATGGGCAACCGCTACTGATGGTGAGATAGAGCAAGAGTTAGAAAAGGGAACGCCTTTCACTTACCGGTTTCGTGTGCCAAAGCAAGGGTCTTTGAAAATTAATGACTTGATTCGTGGCGAGGTATGTTTTCTGTGGTTACTCTTAATCGATGGTTAGATAGGATAAATGTTAAAAGAAACCACCTGGTTTGGTTATTGACCATGTGTGATAGTGTCTTGAAGGTATGTTGGAACTTGGATACTCTTGGAGATTTTGTGGTAATGAGGAGTAATGGCCAACCTGTTTACAACTTTTGTGTTACGGTAGATGATGCTACCATGGCTATTTCACATGTTATAAGGTTACTAACTACTCCAGTGTCTTCCTTTGGAACTTGTTATTTTAACATGTTTGAACATGATCTTTGATCTAATCAGTTAACAACTTTCGTTTCAGGGCTGAAGAACATTTGCCTAATACTTTGAGGCAGGCTCTAATTTACAAGGTAAGCACTAAATTTTGTGTGTTTCTTTCAATTGCTTTAGAAAGATATCAGGGGAAAAGAATTGATTTACTGCTGTCTGCATCAATCAATGGTAGGCTCTGGAGTTCCCGATGCCTCAGTTCGCCCATGTTTCTTTAATTCTAGCCCCGGATAGAAGTAAGCTGTCAAAGCGACATGGGGCAACTTCTGTAGGCCAGGTGTTTATAGCTATCATTGCCTTTAATTTGTGTTGATCATAGATTACTCAACTGTTGATTCTTCATCTAACTTCTGCTTTATGTTCCTTTGAATATAAAACAGTACAGAGAGATGGGATATCTGCCTCAGGGAATGGTTAATTATTTGGCACTCTTAGGATGGGGAGATGGCACTGAAAATGAATTTTTCACACTTGAGGATCTTGGTACATTATTCTTGTTGACTATAACTTTGCTTTGTATAATCTTTACCGTCATCCGTTTCTGATTTATTTGCTGACTGATTGTTCTTGATTTGCAGTTGAAAAATTCTCGATTGAACGTGTCAATAAAAGTGGTGCAATTTTTGATTCTACAAAGTTAAGGTATAGAATTTGCTTAGCTGTTTAAATTTTCCAATCTTCTTCACTCTGTTTGTTCTCTACTTTTTGCTAATAAATAGCTTTAATGTGGCGTAACCATAAACTCAAAGATGGATGAATGGTCAACATCTGAGGGCACTTCCAAATGAAAAACTAACAAAACTTGTGGGTGAGCGATGGAAGAGTGCTGGTATCTTATCAGAATCCGAGGGGAGTTTTGTAGATGTAAGGTTTCTAATCATGACTCCACACTTTCTTCTGATCCTAATATAAAGTCGTGGATTTAGGAACAACAGATATTTTCTGTACAGACTTACCGAATTTGAGCTTGTTGTTGAAGTACAGGAAGCAGTCGAGCTTCTCAAGGATGGGATTGAGTTGGTGACAGATTCAGACAAAGTACTGTTGAATTTGCTTTCATATCCTTTACATGCTACATTGGCTAGGTAATTATCAAACCGTTTGTGCCTCCTGCACCACCTCTTTCCTTTCAATAAACATTTATTTTACTGTTTTCTGGAGCTCTGAGCTTGTGGTGATTTGAATTTTGCTGCACCTGATGCAGCCCTGAAGCTAAGCCTGCCGTGGAAGACAAGCTGCATGAAGTAGCAGCCAGCCTCATAGCTGCTTATGACAGCGGTGAGATTCCAAGCGCTTTAGCAGAAGGACAAGGTGCTTGGCAGAAATGGGTGAAAGCCTTTGGCAAATCACTGAAACGCAAAGTTAGTCATCTCCCTAATCCAGTTAATACTGAAACAAAATCTGCTTAACTTGAGTGAACAAACCTTACAAGAGATTCTCTGATGCTGGTTACAGGGTAAAGCACTTTTCATGCCACTACGAGTGTTGTTAACGGGAAAACTCCATGGACCTGAGATGGCCACTAGTATTGTTCTGATTCACAAAGCTGGAAGTCCCGGTATAGTAGTCCCTCAAGCTGGGTTTGTATCCATGGAGGAACGGTTTAAGATTCTTAGGGAGATAGACTGGGAAGCTTTGAACAAAGGTGGAAGTGTGCCTATTGAATCTACAGCCACAGTGTCAACCTGAGAAAACTTTCCTTTCCATTTTTCTTCAATTTTTCAGTTAGTTGGTGAGAAAGACAGCCAGAGATTTTGATTTTCTCGTGCATTTCTTGTTTCCCCAAAGAAATGGCACAACGAAATTTGTAGATTATAATGTATCATCAGCAAAGCAAACTTAGGAACAAACCAGAGAGCTTGTAACATTATCCAGGCCAGTTTAATTGCTTTCAGTGCTTTGTTTTCTTGACATATTGTTATTGTTTATTTTGTTCTTTCTCTCTTAAGAACAAATTAAACATAGGCTTTGCCAATTAGAGCCATAGTCCAAAGTCTCTCACCTAAATCGGGTAAAGTTCAGGTTTTTTTGGAGCTAAACCGGATCAGACTAGTTTCAGGCTTGACCCGAGTGGTTTCTGATAAAACTGAGTGCCAAACAGAGACTTTGGAGTTTTGTTGTGTGGTGGGGACTCAAATGAATCTAAACCACATAAACACTTGAAAGAGAATCTGAAAGACTTAAACTTCAACAGCATCAAACTTAGAGTAATAAGAAAAGGTTTGGACTTTTGCCAATAGGACTGAAGGGAAATCTCACCTTATCCACACTCCAGCCACAATCCCTTATTACATCTACTCCACGTCATCATCATCCTCATTCAACTCTAATACTAAAATCTAATATTTTCCTTCATCACTCACCAATCAAACTCAAAAACTCTTGATCAAACAAAAAAAAAAGAGATCTTTAATGGCGGCCATGAACTCGAGTGTTCTCACTTGCAGCTATGCAATCTCCGGTTCCGGCTCAGTAGAGCTAAACCAGAAAGTGGGTTTGGTGAATTCATCAGTTGGGTTTGGTCAGAAGAAACAGATGGTCATGCCTGTGATCAAAGCGCAACGAGTTGTTGGTGATGATGTTGATGGATCTAATGGAAGAAGATCCGCCATGGTTTTCTTAGCAGCTACACTCTTCTCCACTGCTGTTGTTTCTGCTTCGGCTAATGCTGACGTCTTTGATGAATACCTCGAGAGGAGCAAAGCCAACAAAGTAAGTCATTAAAAAAGTCTCTGAATCTTGACATCTCTAAAGATCTTACCTAAATGTTGAAATTTTTGATTACAGGAACTTAATGACAAGAAGAGATTAGCAACAAGTGGAGCAAACTTTGCGAGAGCATTCACTGTTCAATTCGGAAGCTGCAAGTTCCCTGACAATTTCACTGGCTGCCAAGATCTTGCCAAGCAAAAGGTTTGTCTAAAGTGTTTTTTTTTTTTTTCTCTGGAGAAATAATCAAATTTAAGAGATTATAATGTTCTTGTTCGTTTTTCTATGTTTGCAGAAAGTTCCATTTATCTCAGAAGATTTGGCTTTGGAATGCGAAGGCAAAGACAAGTACAAGTGTGGTTCCAATGTTTTCTGGAAATGGTGAAGTTTGTTTGTTATCTATTCTTATATAAATCCAACAGTGTATCTATCTCTCTCTCTATTCATGAAAATTCTCATGTTCATTTGAATTTATCAAAGCTATAAACTCTATTGAGAGAGATTAGAAAGTATTATCGCACAAGCGTTGATGAAAGTCTAGTGAAACTGGTTAGACTTAGTTCATCTTAAGATAAAAATCTGATTGAATATACAATGTTCATCAGATACATAGTAAGTTTTGGACTTAACTTAGTTTTGTTCAAGTTAAAATATACCCGGAGTTTATTCCAACCAAGCATATAGAAGAAACCAAAGAGTAATACATTTTAAACTGTAATCTAACTTTACCAAAGAACCTCAACAAAGTTCTTCACCTTGGAGAACATAAAAAATGTGCAAATAGTACAAACAAATGACTCAACTCAGACTCGACGCTAAAACAAAAAACTTCCTAATAAAACGACCCAAAAAAAAAGAAAAAGATGACAATGAGTTAATAAGAGTGTGTTTGTTTATACGTACAAAAAGAGTGGGACTTGAAGTAAGTCTTCTCAAGCGATGGCGTAAGTGAGAGTTTCTACTTCATTGGGTCGCCAAAATGACTTTTGAACAGCGAGCAAACCTTCTTTTTCTTTAGAATAAGTCATGCGAACTTCCCATTTCATTGCTTTCACCATTGCTTCCACTTCCTGTATTGTTTCCGCATCGTCCCGAACTATCAGTTTCCCTTCCGGTCTCAAAACCCGATCCACTTCCGCTATCACCGCCGTTAGATTGCACCTGTAAAGTCGAATAAGAGTTTGTTATTTATTATGTTCCTATTGTTTGAAACAGAGACTCACTCTTTCTTACAGAAACAAACCTTTGTTTGAGTTTGGAGAAAAGATGGTCGGCGTGAAGAAGATCGTATGATCTCGGGTAAGTACTGAAAGATTCACACCAATCGTGGTAGATACCGAAGAGTCCTCGTTCATAGATTATTGCAAGTGTGTCTGGTGAATCTATTGGAACCACATTCATGACCCACACTTTCAAATCTCTTAGGGCTGCCGCAAAACTGCAACAAGAGAATCAACACGAACATTAAAGATGCAGGAAACATCAATACACTGTTTCTTGATTGCCTGTAAATTATCTAGATACGAATGAAAGCGGTAAGCGTAAGCAAATCATGTTTTACTTACCCTCCATAAACAGCTCTCATGTCCATCACATTTCTAACAGATGCCCAGTTGATTCCTAAACCTTTAAGGTATGATTTGGTCACTACGCGTTTCCAGTGCTCATAATCAGCACTGAAATCCTCTGGTGCTGCTTTTCCGTAAACTCCAGTTTGGGAACTCGATAACCAGAACGGTGGTTTCTCTAATCTCGCTGGCCATTGCTCGGGCCACTGAGATCCACGTTGCGTTTTGTCTTCTGGCGCGGTGTGCATGCATGCTTGAAGCGGCACTTTCCTACAAAAACCACACGACAAAACATGTATTTGTAAACGTAGACCGCCGATTTTTTAAGCACAGTTACAAAATAATTGACAAAGAAATATACCAAGATGCATTTGGATCATCAGAGTCGGCACAAATTGGAGGTTGCGGTTCTGATCTCTTTTTGTAGCACTCATTTGAGGTTGGCTTTCTGTAAGTAGCAACACCTACTCCGTTGATAGTGTCTTTGTTAATAGATNGTTATTTATTATGTTCCTATTGTTTGAAACAGAGACTCACTCTTTCTTACAGAAACAAACCTTTGTTTGAGTTTGGAGAAAAGATGGTCGGCGTGAAGAAGATCGTATGATCTCGGGTAAGTACTGAAAGATTCACACCAATCGTGGTAGATACCGAAGAGTCCTCGTTCATAGATTATTGCAAGTGTGTCTGGTGAATCTATTGGAACCACATTCATGACCCACACTTTCAAATCTCTTAGGGCTGCCGCAAAACTGCAATAAGAGAATCAACACAAACATTAAAGATGCAGGAAACATCAATACACTGTTTCTTGATTGCCTGTAAATTATCTAGATACGAATGAAAGCGGTAAGCGTAAGCAAATCATGTTTTACTTACCCTCCATAAACAGCTCTCATGTCCATCACATTTCTAACAGATGCCCAGTTGATTCCTAAACCTTTAAGGTATGATTTGGTCACTACGCGTTTCCAGTGCTCATAATCAGCACTGAAATCCTCTGGTGCTGCTTTTCCGTAAACTCCAGTTTGGGAACTCGATAACCAGAACGGTGCTTTCTCTAATCTCGCTGGCCATTGCTCGGGCCACTGAGATCCACGTTGCGTTTTGTCTTCTGGCGCGGTGTGCATGCATGCTTGAAGCGGCACTTTCCTACAAAAACCACACGACAAAACATGTATTTGTAAACGTAGACCGCCAATTTTTTAAGCACAGTTACAAAATAATTGACAAAGAAATATACCAAGATGCATTTGGATCATCAGAGTCGGCACAAATTGGAGGTTGCGGTTCTGATCTCTTTTTGTAGCACTCATTTGAGGTTGGCTTTCTGTAAGTAGCAACACCTACTCCGTTGATAGTGTCTTTGTTAATAGATACAAGTTCCCAGCACATTTTCTTTATGAGTTCACTCATAGCTGCAAAAGAGGCCAACATGAGGTGTGAGAAAATATGCTCCAATGCAATTATATAAGAAGCATAACGGTTTTTTTACAACCTTTCCAAATTTCAACATCTTCGGTCTTCTTCTGATAAACTGGAGTAGCAGACCACACAAAGAAGCCACCAGGTCTCAATACACGGTTAAGCTCTAGAAGGAGTTTACCACCTGCCATGTATTGTGCACACAAACATCAGAAACAGATAACAAAAAGTTTGACGAACCAATAGAAAGAGATGTTTAAGATCCAGAAGTTTTCCATTCAAAGACTACATCAATCGTGGCTATGCTGCTAACCTTCAATGTGCCATGGCACTCTACAGCGAGCACAATGAACTATGTCAAAAACTCTGCCGGGGAAAGGTAGCCTTGTCGTGCCCATAACTGCAGAAATGGCAGGAATACCCCTCTCAAGAGCAAACTGCACTTGAGCTTCATGTTCATCTTTAGGTGCCAGGGACATAGTGATCACATCTCTGTCAAAAAGGAAACCTCCAAAGCTTGCAACACCACATCCAACATCCAGGATCACACGAGAGCGATTACCCCATGCAATAGCAGGGACAGACTGAAAGCAAATTTTCATCAAAAGGGGAACTTCATAAGCACAAATACTACCCTCAAAGTAATCAAAGTACAAACCGATACAGGCTTTTTAACAAAATAAGGGAGTAGAAAACAAGCGGTTGCGTAAAAGAAACACGGGTATGGGTTATAGCACGAATTCAGACTTTCTAACAAAAAATAACATCTGA
Source organism: Camelina sativa (assembly GCF_000633955.1). Taxonomy (NCBI): domain Eukaryota; kingdom Viridiplantae; phylum Streptophyta; class Magnoliopsida; order Brassicales; family Brassicaceae; genus Camelina; species Camelina sativa. The sequence goes on along the minus strand of NC_025686.1, from coordinate 27,227,376 downwards.
ATACCAACCTCCTGTATGAAATCGATGTAATGAAGAGCACCATGCTTGAATTGGGTTCCTCCACCAGGAAAAGTTAGATACTCACCGGTAACTTTAACCCAATTTTGATGCCCCTTATACTCAGCAAGCTTGGTATGAGGGACGTTGGTGTACCAGATCTGCATAAATGAAAATGGTGGTATTAGGTTCTTTGTAAATTATAAATACCTAAATAGGAAAGAGAACAAATTCAACAGACCTTTTCTCGACTTTTGGGCCACTCAATTGGCCGCTTGTATCCTTCAGGCAAAGGAACAAGGCAGGTGGGTGGGATGTCTGGACAATGCCTCTCACGATGCTCATAATGTTTAGTACTCGGAAGACTCCTAATGGCTTGCACATTATCGAGACACGGAATATAATCCGGTCCAGCTGTTGTATTGCATAGTGCCCATTTGTAATCAAGTTTATCCCCAGAACCCTTCTGAGCTTCTTTCTCATTTTTGGACTCTGTTGCCTGGGTTGAAAATGAACCATTTTGTGTCGTAGTTTCATTCAGTAGCTCTAATTGTGCCCCAGGAGGCGAAAGATCACCTGAGGTCTCGTTTTTAGGTTGACCCTCCTGAACATCCACATTTGTCTCAGTGTTTTCCTTGTCAGTCTTGGTTTCAGTATCTTCGTTGCCAGTTTTGGTTTCTTTATCATCATCACTGGATTTTTTCTCACCGTTATCAGACTCAAACTGCTTTTGGTTTTCACCATCCTCACCCGACTCATTATCCTCGGTTTCAGGTTTAGTTTTCTTTTCAGTTGTGTCAGGGTTTTCTTCATCTGGGTTGTCTTTCAAATCTTTCTTCTCATCTGAATCACCTCCTCCATCACCATTTTCTGACTTGGAGTCATCATTTTTATCTTCCCCACCTTGGGTCTCACTTTTTGTCTCACCAGATGGAGTAGACTCTTCTTTCTTCTCCTCTTCCAGGTTCTCTTGTTTACTCGAACTCTCATCCTCTTTGTTCAAGCTTCCATCACCATCTCCTTTTTTATCCTCGTTCGGTGTTTCACCAGATGAGTCTTCAGACTTCTGACCATTGTTGCCTTCCTCTGCAGGTGGAGGTGGGGTCATCTGTTTCTTTATCCCATCTTTGTTATCCAAAGAAACCTCATCAACACTCTGAGCAGGTCCAACAGAAGATGACGTCATCATCCAGATCCCAACCAAGCATAGTGCCACGAAAACAACTACTGTCACCGTCGAGCAATAGTTTGACGAAGGCCTCCTGTTATCTATCCTAGTGTACCTTGGCTGCGCCATGCTTCTGATTTAAGCAACAGAAGATAACAATTCGTGTACACGCCTATAGAGAAACAAAGAAATTGGATGATAGGCGAGCAAAATAATAAGATCTCTATATCATCAAATCATATTTCTTGAAGATGCAAAGCATATATGAGCTCGATTATCTCTAAACTTCAATCTCAATTACAAACTCGTTTTGATTTGAGTTCTGGATAAGAGCAAAAGCTAATGGGAACGAAAGGTAACGTTCAACAGATCTGCTTAAAAACACTAGCCATTAAAGTTTTAACCCAGATTACAAGACCAGCCATCAAACGAAAAAACTCAAGAACAACAACAAGAAAGACAACAAAAAAAAAATCAATAAACAGATTAACGAAGAGAAAACAACAGATCCGGAACAGATCTAGGGTAGAACCATCATTATTCTCACATCATCGAGATCATCACTAAGCAGCAACATAAGGTTAACAAAACAAAAAAGAGTAAATGTACGTAAGGCGGACCTGATACAGGCGAGAATCAATGAGAGAACGGAAGAAAGAGATGAAAATCTGAATCTCAATTTCGAGCTACGGACGGAGCCATTTTCATTCACTTTCTCGAGAAAATTCGAATGTCACGGGGGTATGCTGAGAGATGGAGGAGATAAAGAAAGGTGTGTGTAATTCATTAATTACATATATAGAAGATGGTTAAATAAATTTCAATTTATTTGTTGATCTTTTACGAATTTCTTTGATTAATCCACAATAAAAAGAAAAAAATCTTAATTAATGAACAAATATTGAATTAAATTTAAGAATTAGGGGACAAATTTTTTAAAAAAGGCTTATATATTTAGATGGGATTTGCCACCATCACAATAAGCGGAGAGAACTACGGAGTAGCCGTCAATTTAGTAGTGGTCGAAAAATCTCTAAATTACTTCCATTATAATTAAATTCGTTTTAGTCAATTGCTTAAGACCTTTGCATTTTTTATTTTTTATTTTACTAATTAGAATTACTAATCATGATGATATAAATCAAGTTGTTGAGGAGTGGTTACTACGGCATGATTTTTAGCTAAAAAGCTAATTCACACTTTTAAAAACTTTACTCTATCATTGAACTTTTTTTGTTTGTTTTTGCAATAGTTACACTTTCATAGTTGTTTGTTATAGCTATCTTCAATCTCAATCCAAGGATATATTTAACTTGTTGGGAGGGACCAAATGTTTTTAATCAAAATCAAGAACCTATATAGTTTCCCTTTTGATCGACTAACGTGTTTTTGTTTCATTGCTTGTTTATTATATATGCCCGATACGATAGGGAGATAGGTATGTTTCCTCTATTTTTATAACTCATCTTTGGAGGAGATAGTAATACTGAAATACATCGTTTTCATTTGTCAACTACTAAAATAACACATCTAACTTTATGATGTACGTACTTGCATATACAAAACAATGCTTATGATTGAGATTTGAGACATGCATATACAAACAAGTTAATAAACGAAGTACCAGTATTAGACATTGAACACAACATGTCTATTATATATGCCTTTTAACAAAAAAAAAACATGTCTATTATACTTCATTGAGAAGAATTTAATACACCGGTTTGTTTAGTTAAAATTATTCTACAGTACTTTTAAAATTCACGCGAGTGTTGCCGGATCATCTTAAATGCGATATTAAGAAATTGAACGATGAATGTTGCAGTGTCGGTGTTAGAAATCCACGCCTCCGAGAAGTTTCCAGCATGTCAACGTAAACTAACTGATGTTTTACCATAAAAATATTTAGGCGATGACTCCACGTCTCCACCGATACCTTCACAGACAAATATTACGAATATCTATGCATCAAATAAAAAATAGGGTTAATTAGGAGAATACCACAATTTCGAAAGTTATTTAAGAGAATACCACAACAACATTTTTTCATTGTTTTAGTGTTAGATAGAAAGAGTGAAAGATTTGGTGTAATTTTTTAAAATAGCATGTAATATTTATATTTTACATATTATATTGAACTAAATAATGTTTAATTGTAAACCTAAACCGACAAATAATCTCGTTTTAATTGTAAAATCTAACCCCTAACCATCTCATTTGTGAACTCAAACCGACATATAATTTCGTTCTAATTGTAAAATCTAACCCCTAACCATCTCATTTGTGAACTCAAACCGACATATAATTTCGTTCTAATTGTAAAATCTAACCCCTAACCATCTCATTTGTGAACTCAAACCGACATATAATTTCGTTCTAATTGTAAAATCTAACCCCTAACCATCTCATTTGTGAACTCAAACCGACATATAATTTCGTTCTAATTGTAAAATCTAACCCCTAACCATCTCATTTGTGAACTCAAACCGACATATAATTTCGTTCTAATTGTAAAATCTAACCCCTAACCATCTCATTTGTGAACTCAAACCGACATATAATTTCGTTCTAATTGTAAAATCTAACCCCTAACCATCTCATTTGTGAACTCAAACCGACATATAATTTCGTTCTAATTGTAAAATCTAACCCCTAACCATCTCATTTGTGAACTCAAACCGACATATAATTTCGTTCTAATTGTAAAATTTAAATCCTAACCATTTCATTTGTGAACCCAAACCGATATATAATTTCGTTCACAAAACAAAAATTACATGATATTTAAACAAATAACCTGTAATATATGTAATGGGTATAAAAGTAATTGTATATGAGGAGAGAGAATACATTGTGGGTTCTATGGTAGTTTCTTAAATACTTTTGAAAATTGTGGTATCTAGTGCATATTCTCTAAAAAATATAGGCTTTGAATAGTCGTACAGTATGGTGTAGACTATAGACTAGATAATGTATATCACTATTTTGATATGCAAAACATTGGAATGTGGTATAGAGAAAACTAGTATGAAGTTTATAATGGTACGAAGTTTTTGAGAAATAAAATAAAAAATGCAAACTAACAATGAATTTACATTGGTATAGAGTTGTATGCTTAAATACATATTAGTCTGAAGATTTTTAGTATGTAACAATACATAGTGAATGGTAAATTAAGTGTGGACTAGTCCAATTTTAATCCGGTCCAGAGTAGACTATACAACCATTCAAAACTGGAATCATGTTTCCAAAACATATAAACATTGAATAAGTATTATACGTACTAGTATTTAATATCCTATGTTTTCAAAGTTTAATTACATTGACAAAGATGAATAGTAAAAAAAATTTCGTAATGACAAATAATATTGTTTTAACTATTCCTTTCAACAGTTTGTTTGATTGGTACTGAACCATCGTGTTCCATTATGGTTCTTTTATTGTAAAATTATCTTTTGTTTTTTTTTTGTTTTCTTATTCTCGAAGGTTCAAGATTGGTGTTTTATTGTTTAAAGTTATGACGAGATTTATCTCCGAAAAAAAAAAATTATTAACTAGTTAAACCACCCAGAAATTAACGCATCTAGATTTACTTTCTCTTTTTTTTACTTTTGCATTTTTTCTGGGAACAAATTTAAAGCGTAAAAAAACAAAAAGAACATGAAGCACCAAAATTATTACTACCAACTTTATTATTGCGCCGAAAATTCAAGAAGGGCAGCAAAACAAAAACAAGAAAATAAATAAATCAAGAAGACAAAAAGAAAACAAACACATCAACGATGAGTCACTCGTACTGCGAAATTGATGTAATTGTATATTGAGGAACATGTGAAAGATAGAAAAATTTGGAGGTGGATTCGTAATTCCCAGATCTCTCTCTACACTTCACTGCTCTCTCTTGGAAAGATCCGATCATCATCAATCGTTTCTGGTAAATCATTCTATCTTCTTTCTCTTTTGAAATTTTGGAAATCACGCAAGAGCTCCATTAGCGCGATTTTGATTTTGGGTTTAAGCGTTAAAAGCGTTTTTTTCTTTTCCATGGGTTAGTTAAATTAAATTTCCTGATTTTGTTTTGTTTCCTGATTTGGATGACTTCGGATTGAAGAAGAAACTATATCATTATAACACATCGACGTTACAAGTTCAATTGCCAAAATTAGGGATTTTGATTGTTACGTTAAAGATAAAAAAAAAAAAAAATCTTGTTTTTTTTTTTTTTTGCTTTTGCCAGATTTAATGACTGACTAAGAAGTTGTTACAGCTATCTTTGTTGAGAGAAGAGAGTTGATGTTATCTCTGGCATTCATTCTAATAAGATGTTTGGTGGGAGAAGTCACATACTCAAAGGCAGTGTATCACTTGCCTTGGTTATCCTCATTCTTCTTGTTGTGATTCTCCTTGTTTCCGAGGAAAACCGTCTTAGTACTTCTTATCTCTTTGACATTAAAAGTCAGTTTTCACCTTCTTCTTCTTCTTCTTCAGGTATCTTTTTATATGCTGTTCCTCCTAGCTTTTAGTGTTGGTTATAATGATCCAAACTTTTTGAACTCTTGTTATCTTAAGATATTATAGTCCTATTTTGGTTTTTTCTGTTTCAGTTTGTAACTTTGCAAAAGGGAAATGGGTTAAAGACAGGAAGAGACCATTGTATTCTGGTTTTGAATGTAATCAGTGGTTATCAACCATGTGGGCTTGTAGAATTATGGGCAGACCTGATTTTTCATTTGAGGGTTACCGGTGGCAGCCTCAAGGTTGCAACATGCCACACTTTGACAGATTCACTTTCTTGACAAGGTATGGTAACACACTGTGACACTGTGACTTTTGAGTAATGTATATGATTTAAGTAGATTTGGATTTTGTGTGAATGTGATGTAGTGGAGCAAGTGTTTCAAAATATCTCAGAACTGCTTACTGCAACTTTCTTTTTTTAATATTTTCCAGAATGCAGAACAAGACGATAGCATTTATAGGAGACTCATTGGGACGGCAGCAGTTTCAGTCCCTAATGTGTATGGCCAGCGGTGGTAAAGATAGCCCAGATGTTCAAAATGTAGGGTGGGAGTACGGTCTGGTGAAAGCCAAAGGAAACCATTGGGTGATGCACGTAAATGGAACACGGGTTCAAGGTGAATACCTCAAGGATATTAAAAACGCAAAGGATTTTACAATACACAGCGTTGTGAAGTGGCTTGATGCAGAGCTTCCATTGCATCCACGGTTGAAAGCTTTCTTTAGAACGATATCTCCGAGACATTTTAAAAACGGAGATTGGAATACAGGGGGAAACTGTAACAACACAGTCCCTTTGTCTAGAGGAGGCGAAATCACAGGCGATGATGGATCTATAGATACAACAGTTGAGAGTGCTGTGAATGGGACTAGGATAAAGATTCTTGACATAACTGCACTTTCTGAGCTAAGAGATGAAGCTCATATCTCAGGGTCAAAACTCAAACCTAGAAAACCAAAGAAGGCTAGTAGTAACGTGACTACAACTCCGGTTATCAACGATTGCTTGCATTGGTGCTTACCTGGGATCCCTGATACTTGGAATGAACTTTTCATTGCTCAGATTTGAAGTCTCCAAACATCACCAAAGTTAGCTCTGTTTTGATTCTTTGTTATAGAAAGATTTTTTTAATTCTTTCTGGAGAAAAAGAAAAGGTTCCAGCCAGTTCTTACAAATAGGGGTTTTAGAAGGTTTTTGGAACTGATACATTTACAGATATATATGATTCATATGTGTATCCAAAGTGTAATGATTACAACAATCTGTTTTTTCTATGGAAACAAATCATTTTTGTTAACCGAAAACCCGGTACGAGTTCGGTACGGTTAAAAATTTAATAATTGGAATTGGACCGGTTTACGGAGTAGAAGAAGAGAAGACTCTTTTAGTCTTATGTCAAAAACTCGTCGTCAGAAATTTTCAAAAAGATGGCGAGTTTCGAGAAATTCGAACCCATATTCGGAGAAGTAGTACCCGAACGATCGGATCCGGGTACGGGTCTTCTCCGGCGATGTCTCTTCCACGTCTACGCTTCCGATTCGTATAACTTAACAGTCCATGTCACTGACTTCGTCTCCGGCGTCTGGACGACGATCCTCTCCGTCTCGAAGCTAGATGATATGGTTCGTTTACTCCTTTCTTTTGGTTTGATTGGTTAATCTCAGTGGCTTGTTATTGGGAGGATTGCTCTTGATTTTTTAACTTCGCATACTTGATTTGAAAACAGAGGGATACTGTTGGGATTGGTGGTTCGTGGTCTGAGTTCGTCGATTATACTGTAGCTTCTTTGAAATCAGATAATGTGAAGCTTCTTCTGCTTGGACCAAATTCAGTTTCTAATGGTAAAGTTTCTTCACTGTATTTGTTGTGTTGAATATGATTTGTTAGCTTATGTTTACAAAGCATTTCATTATCTGTGTTGGTATTCTTAGTTTTGTGTGTGTTTCAAATCACATAATTGTTTAGGTGTTGAGATTGCGCGATTAGTTTCTCAGAAGGCCAAAGGAATGCCTCGCATAATAGTTACTCTAACAAAGATGGTGGACTCATCTGCTGCTAGTGAGGCAATGGCTAATCTGTCTTTCGAGTTGTTCAGAGAGTTCAAGAGCAAGCAGCACTTACAAGGTATAAGAATTGTTACAATGAGGTTATTTGGCTGTTCTTGCAAATAAAAAGACTAGACACTCTTCATAGTAGTAGAGAATGCTTATTTACACTATCGAATGTACTATAATATGGGATCCTGGCTTCCGAGGCTGGATTTATTTGGGAAGATAGTGTTAACCGTAAATAAGGGAATTGGTTTTATACTCTAATGTTTTTTCCTTGTACACTTATTTTTTCAATCAGGAGAAGTGAGTTCGTCAGCTGCAGCAACTGATGAAAAGGTATCTTTCGACTGGAAGTTCTAATGGTGTTTCTCTAATCAACAGTTCTTACTTTGGTTGAAAAATCTCGCGGCATTGTGATCAGGATAAGAGGGACGGTGGTACCCATAACCAACTGGAACGAAACTTCTCTGGAAAGCTAGATGTTATGGCTCCATCAACAGATAACCAGCAAGACTCTCCTGGTTAGTCATGTTTAACCACATTTCTTCAACTCTTTGCCCAGAAAATCTTATATGTAAACAATAATCAAAAGTCTTATATGTATACAATGATCATCAACATCACCGTTTTTATCATTTGTATCTTCTGGTTGCAGCCAAGAAATCCTCCCGAGAAGCTAACACAGCAAAACCTGTTAAACGAGTTCCTGCTCACCGAAGGTATATACATATCATATCCTATTGGAATCTCATGCAACATCCATATTAGTATCGATAATCTTGGTCTGAAAATAGCTATGGTTTTTGTAGAACGCGTAAACGCGGTGCTCTTTTGCAGGATTCAGAAGAAGAGGACGGGTGATTGGAACAGAACATAATCTTAGACGACATTTTAAATCCATCATCAGCTCTTAGTAACAAACTGAATCGCCTGGGATGTATACTTATGCTGATGATAGTTTCTCAGGTCCTTTTTTCTCCTCTTTTGGTGATTTGATTTTGTAAAAAGAATCTGGAAGGTTAGCGTAGATTCCTTGTGGACACATACTACAGTATAAGCAATTTTTGAAAGATGAAAAAGAAATAAAGTTGAATCTTCCTTGGTATCATTTATTCATTCATATCTGATGTATCCAATTATATGAACTAAATATTTACACCACATACCAGTTCAGACCAATACAAATATTATACAGTTTCAGTTGTGTCTCAGAAATAAAGATTCTCCTCTTCCATAGATTCTCTAACTGCCTTCAAAATCCATGGCTTGAGTTTCTTGGTGGTAACTATGATCCCTGTCTCATGAGCAAGATACTTTCCTTTCGAGAAGTCTAGAGATTTCCCTGCAGCATCGCACACTACGCCTCCAGCTTCTGCACAAGGTTATGTTGTTCACTTCTGTTTATTAATAATAGTCTTCTCGTAGTTTTCATTATACATTAAAAGTGACATAAGTGGGTATTAAATCTAGATCCCATTATGTGCTTGGCAACATAGCGAGCAACCAATTGCTTTGAAATGTGCATTCAGGCAACAGTTTTTTGCATTGAAAAGGGTTTTGTACCTATGGTGATGATTGAACCAGGAGCATGGTCCCATATACACTCGCGGTATCCACTGAGCGTGAAACGCAAGTATATTTCTGCGTCTCCTCGGGACAAAGCTGCATACTTAGCTTGGCTATCAATCCTTACAGGTAATGCTTTGATCCCGAGTTTCTACTCTAACCGTAAACAGATTGTCTTAGTAGTAAGAATTCCACTTGGTTATAGCCAACATAAGAGCAGACTGTAATAGAAAGAATAAAGTATGTTACCTTTGCAATGGTACCATGGATGAGAATTGGTTTATGGTATGATTCCAAGAATTTCGCTTCTTCGAGATTCTCATTGCTACTCACTTTCACCTGTCAACATAGCTTTCACTCTCTTTAACACTACCAGAAAATTGCAGATTTATCATGGTTTAGCTTTGGATAGGTAAATGATACCTTCTGTGGCGGAGAATTTCCTTTGAGAGGTTGCACGTAAGTCCCTGAACCCGTTGTAGCAAAGAAAAGGCAGCCAACATCTTCGGGGGAAGACTTATCAGTCTCACCAACCGCAGAAGCCACGGGAAGATTCGGGCAAGCCATGACACCGAGCACCACTTTGCCTTCCACAAGCAAGGCTAATCCCACGGCGTATTGCTCTCCTTTTACAAATCTTAAAATGCAGAGAAATTCATTAATCCGGTTTCTAAGGTAAAGCATAGTGAAAGCACACAGATTACAGAGATTTGTTTACCCTTTGGTTCCATCTATAGGGTCAAGAATCCAGTGGCAGCCGCTACAACCGCCTTCTGATTTACCGCAGTCTATAGCGTTTAACACATCATCTGTGGATAGAGGAGAGCCAGCGTACGACTCCTCAGAAGCTAGAGTATCTTTCACAAGCTTTGTAATACCTTCTAGGAATTCCTCACTTCCCTTCTTTCGCAGATCTCCAGTTTCCTGTAACAATTTTTCCCAGACATAAGTACGAGAAAACCCGAGTAACATCTATACTATAAAACCTTGGATAAACGTGTTTCTGAGTAATTTCACCTCTTCGGCTACTAGTGACAGTTTTTCAGGTTGGAGTTCCCTCTCCAATACAAGACTAACCACAGCTTGCGAGCCTGAAGAAACCATGAAGTTAAGACATTTCTTGATTGATTCTAATGAGCAACCGACTCTAGCAAATCCGAAAGTTGAATTTGAATGGGTAAAGCAAACGAGGAGGTACAAACCGTAATCAGCTGCAGTAACCGGACTTCTATCGGATTTTTTCCATACTTGGGATTGCAGCAGAGTCTTCTGCACTTCCTGATTCATTACATTATAAGGTTTGTTTAGTTTCAACGATTCATACAAGCTCCATGCTTTGATTTTCTAGGTCCAAATTGTTACGGTATGTGATGGTATAGTTCAATGGAAGATAAGAAAGTAGTTGTAGTTACCTGACTGAGACAAGCAGCTAGAGAGACGGCTTTCTTTGCAGCGGCTAGCTCCTTCTCATAAGACATTGAAAAGCTTCAAGACTGTATGTCTATAAAAAAAGCTTACTAGTATGGTTTTATTTAGCCAATTTATAGACATTATTATTATATATTTGTGCATGCCACTGGCAGTCGCAGATGTTATAGTCCAAGACTCGAAGGGAGGACATAGTCAACACTGATATATAAAATAGAGTTTCGTGCGGGACGGAGTTAGTGGTGCAAACCGTCTTCCACGTAATGCCAGAACAAGTTGACGTTTAAAAAGAAGAAAATTAAAAGATAAGGAATTATAGAATATGTAGACGTAATATTATCATTTAGAATATTTCACGGATTTTTGTATCGATTTGCATATTGTAATAATAGTCGTTAGAAAACAAGAGTGGTCATTGTCCATAGATCGTTAAACACTAAACAAATTGGATAATCAATACACTAATAAGCTCTCTCTATATGATTTGTCATTTGATATATTATATAAGAAGAAGAAGTTTCGTGGAAGATTCGACCGGAGTGTAAATCATTATCATAATTGTGAAGTGTTCTTCTTCTTTGTGTTAACTCTTAAAGAAAGAAAGGTCTTTTCATTTTGTCCTTTTTTATATGCGACAGAGAAAGGCATCATCTTTTTTTCTATTGTCGAATTAACTAAGTCCTGCACGTAGCAATCGATAGCTACGTTTCACAATTCTTACCAAAAAACATTTCTAAATAGATTCACATATTTCCGATTATTATTAGCATAAAATAAACTTAATTCAACGAGCTTTCTTAACACCAAAACTAAAGATAAATTAGTGTTTTCTTATATATCAAAGGTGAGGTATTTTTTTTTTTTTATAATAAATAGACTGTGTGAAAAGAACACAGATACAGACAGAGTATATATACCCAAAGACAACAACAATAAAAAGTATATTACAGTTTGCGTGTTAGTGAAGTTTAACAGAAGCAGCTTTCTCTTCTTCCTCTTCTTCTTCTTTAATTGATTCTCTTACTGCTTTCAAAAGCCTTGGCAACAGTTTCTGCGTCGTTACAACAATTCCTCTCTTGTAATCAAGATACTTTCCTTTCGAAAAGTCCAACGGATCCCCAGCTGCATCAGTCACTTTCCCTCCCGCTTCTGCAATTTCACACACAAGCATTTGTGTGATCATTGGTTCATGAACAATGGACCAAAAGCTAATGTGGATAAGAATAGCTAAATGGGTTTTACCTGAAACGATGATTGAGCCAGCGGCGTGATTCCATATTGATTCGGGCCTTGGTTTGCGAGTAAACCTCAAGTACACCTCTCCATCTCCTCTAGATAAAGCTGCATACTTTGTCTGACTGTTGATCTTGATTGGTGAGTCTTTTATCCCCAGTTTCTGTCACCAGGACAAAACAGAATCAAACTCAGACCAAATTAACAGGAAGATATATAGATACAGAATGTAAGGAAGATGTTTTACCTTAGCAATGGTGTTATGGATGGGGACAGGTGTGTGGTATGACTCGAAGAAACTCGCTTTCGCGGGATCATCTACGCTGCTTACCTCTACCTAATAGCGCATATTGATAATTTCTTTAGCAATATATATATATATTTTGATGTAAGACAAATTGAAACAGAGTGGTTCTGAGTGATTTACCTTCACAGGAAGAGAGTCAACACTGAGAGACTGGACATAAGTCCCGGTGCCAACCGAACCATAGAAAAGGCAACCGACTTTTTCAGGTGAAGACTTGAGTGTGTTACCAGCAGTTGATGCCAAAGGAAGCTTAGGACAAGCCATTACACCAAGAACTACTTTGCCTTCCACCAACAATGCTAATCCTATTGCATATTGTTCTCCTCTTATAAATCTACAAATTGGAATTTCACAAAAATTATCAGTTTCGAGTTCTCTTATATATGATAGCATTGTGCTTAAGGAAACATCAATAAGATTAGAGTAATTGAGGGGGGGGACTCACCCTCTAGTGCCACCAATAGGATCCAAGATCCAATGGCGACCCTTAGGACCACCTTCTGATTTACCACGGTCTATAGCGTTGAGCACATCGTCGGAAGACAAAGGAGAAGCAGCATATGATTCATCACTTGCAAGAGTATCTTTCACAAGCTCTGTAATGCGAGCCAAAACATTCTCAGCAGCAATCTTCCTTAGCTCACCAGAATCCTACACACATATATATCACATAAACAAAATCAGCTTATAACTTCATTATTATAAATAAGAAAAAGAACCTGCAATTAATGTTTTTTTTGCATTACCTCTTCAGCGACTAAAGAAACAGGTTCGTTCTTGAGTTCCCTTTCTAGTACAAGGCTAACCACCGCCTGCGAGCCTGAAAATAAAAGAACATGTCTTTGTTTTTCATTCATCAGACAAGAGACGATATGAAAAATCTAACATTTAGAAAAAGAAAGAGAGGGGGCTAAAACCATAATCAGCAACAGTAACAGGACTATCATCAGATTTGTTCCAAACGTCAGTTACCAACAGAGATTTCCTCACTTCCTGTTAAACATAACAAGCATAAAGCAAACACATTTCACTTTAGATTAGAACAACCTGACTCATCAAGTCTCTGAGATGAGTTAGTTAGTAGTAATAGAGGTACACAAATCAAAACCCACTGAAATCTCAGAGATATACACAACAAGATTGAAAATTTCAGATCCCCCCATTTTCATTTTGTGATAAAATCAAAATCCGGATAGCAAACCCTAATCAGAAAACACTCAAACTCAGTTGACAGTTTCCAACATTTTTCTTACTCTCTACTTTATTTTATTTATTTCCACAAAAAAAAGAGTTTAAAGAAAACATCTAACTTCTCATGAACACACAATCATCCCCAATGTCAACGACCCAAAAGATAACAAAAAAAAAAAAATGTAAATCGAGAAAGAAAAGAAGAACATATGTGTACACGATCCATTAAAGAGAGGATAGAGATCGTACGTTGCTAAGACGAGCGGCGAGAGAGACAGCTTTCTTTGCAGCAGTAAGCATTTCATCGTAAGACATTTGAATGAACGAAGTTTGAAGAAAGAAACGAAGAAGAAGGAATGAAATGAAAAATCTCAGAGGATTCGATTTTATATGATAAAACCTCTCGAGACTCTGAAGCAACTTCTTCTTCTTCTTCTTCTTCTTCTTCTTTCTTCTCAATTTGTTTTTTAATTGTTTTATTATTGTTTCTTGGTTTTATTTATATAGTACGTCAATAAATTAGTAATTTTTGTTTAGTTTATTTATGTTTTGGGTAGGTATATATATAATAAAATAATAAACATGTTCCAATCTCTACCGTTGTGGAAAAGTAGGCATAGTAGTCCTCTACCGTTAAGAGTTAGAGACAAATGAAAATTTCTCAAAATTAATAATATAATTTTAGTATAAGTTTTTTTAAAATGTTTTTATATATTCTGAAGATTGCAAATTGCCTTTATCTTGTAAGTTAGAGAAATCAGAATGAGGAAAAACATAAATAGATAAACAATCCAAGAATGAATTGGTCCAATGGGAAGATATTTCTCCTTTACAAACAGAGATTTTTTTTTATTTATATTTTAAAGATATATATTGTTTTAGATATTTTTCCAGCAGTAAATGTTAGACTTATTTTGTATTTTTTTTTTTGTTAAGATATAGTATATGATTGTTACTTTTTCATTTTTTTTATATATCACCAAAATGATCAATTTTGGGTTTGTGGATATGTTCAACTTAAAACTTTTTTTTGATATGCTTTTTATTCGAAAGAGATTTTGCTTTATTACAATTCTTATTATTTTTTGTTGTAAAGAAAAAGAATCATAGGGAGAATAGGTTCTTCTTTTTATTTTATCGCCACTCGTCGTCAGATAAATTAATTAGAGCTACACTAACAATTAAATTATGTTGCAAATTGCTTTTTAAGATAATTTTAAATGACGTGAGAACACTTGTGTGGCTCCTCCGTCTCTCCTCATTTGAAAACAGGTTCTTGTGTTGTCATTAACACAAAATATCTTTCATAACAGGGATTAAGACCAAAACATACGGTACGGATTAGTATTATATAATTCGCTTTTAAAATGAGATTATATGCACTTTAATGTGGATTTGAGATTTGTACTCGTCCATATTTTTTATAAAAAAATAATTTGACTAGACCATATAAATGACTTTCCTAAGAACTCTTCATCGTGAATGGGGATATATTATTTGGGAATAAAATCGCGAATTTTAGCTTTTTTATTTTCTTTTCTTGTGGATTAAAAGTATTTTATATGTCACGAAACATATAATACACTTTAAATTATTTACATATATATATGGAAAGATTCTACTTGACGCGCTTACTTCCGTATTAAGATAAAAAAAAGTGGTGTACGCGCTCTAGACACGTCGGTCAATGATAACCTTAAAAGGCCTTTTCCGGCCCAAATTTCCCCAAACTAAACATTCTTCTGCCCATTATACTTAGCCCAAACCGGAGATTCATGTTTTTTTTTTTATTTGAATTACGACGAAGCTATCCTCACTTTTAGTTGAAAGGAAGTGAAACAAACAACCAGTTACTGCTGGGAAAGAAAACAAAGAAGGAGAGAAGAAAGAATCAGAGAGCTGAAGCTTTCTCTTGCTCAGCTATGGACTCACGAACTGCTTTCAAAAGCAGTGGCATAAGCTTCTCATTAGCAACGATAATCCCTGTGTCCAAATCTAGATACTTCCCTTTCGAGAAGTCCAGTGGCTTTCCCGCTGCATCCGTCACAATTCCACCCGCCTCTGTGCACACAAACCAAAAATCCGATATTACACTTATTATCAGATCACATTCGCATCTCGGTGTTGTAACATAAAAGAGAGAGAGAGACAGAGAGCTTTATGTTAACCTGTGACAACTATAGCACCAGCGACATGGTCCCAAATCTTTTCACGGTATCCTTTATGAGGAAACCGTAAGTATATAGCTCCATCTCCTCTAGATAAAGCTCCATACTTTGCTTGGCTATCGATACGTACAGGTGGTGCTTTGACACCGAGTTTCTGTACATAACAAAAGATAATAACACGATCAAATGGATGCACAATTGTTTAGTTTCTTCACTAGAACCACAGAGATGCTATTTACATTGGCAATGGAGCTGGATAAGCCGTGTAGAGAGTGAGCTCCTTCAAATGACTCGAAGAACGATGCTTCTTCAGGATTCTCAACCTTAGAGACTTGTACTTTGACGGGAGACGATTTTGAATCTAGGAGCTGCATATATGTCCCTGAGCCAATCGTAGCAAAGAAGAGGCATCCAATTTCATTGGATGAAGAGTTGTTGCTGTTGGTTCCTGCTATGGATGCTAATGGCAAGTTTGGACAAGCAAGCACACCTAAAACTACTTTCCCTTCCTCGAGCAATCCTAGTGCTACTGCGTATTGATCTCCTCTCAGAAATCTAATATCACCAAACACGTTCAATCACTTTACCAATCTTTCTTTGAAATAAGAAGATTTGTAGATACTTTTAAAACTTACCCTTTAGTGCCATCAATAGGATCCAAGACCCAGTGTCGACCATTTGGACCGCCTTCAGATGATCCATAGTCAATGGTTCTGAGTAGATCATCTGTGGACAAAGTAGAACCATCAAACGACTCCTCGGTAGCTAAAGTTTCGTTCACGAGTTTCGTGATGCGCTCAAGAGTATCTTGAGAACCGTCCTTGCGTAGATCGCCTGAGTCCTATAGAGATCATTTAAGACAATGTAAGTCCTAAAACATAAAACTCAAGATAAGCAATGTAAGTGACATCTAACAAGGTCTTATTAAACTGTTTCATTAACCTCTTCGGCCACCAATGATAAGGGTTCAGAACTGAGCTCTTTTTCTAAGACTAAACTAACAACTGCTTGTGAACCTGAAACTCAACCCAAGACAGATTAAAAGCTTGATTTCATCACAATCTTAGTAAGATTCAAAGAGATCAACTTTTATAAACAGGGAAAAGTTAATAAACTAACCATAATCAGCAACGGTCACTGGACTTTTATCAGATTTTGATTGAACATCTGATTGCAACAGAGCCTTTTGAACTTTCTGAAACAAACCCAAAACAAACAATGACAGATTCTAGCTGTTAAAGAATCAAAGACATGCAAAGAATCAAATGAATCATTACACTATATCACTAGAATCTAAATCCCAATTACAGATGCAATACACAACATTTCAAACGAAATTAGGAAAATTACAAAATGGGTATACTAAAGAATCAAACTTTAGAATCTGGGTAATGATTAAATGTGGGGAAAAAACTGAGAAAGAAGAAAGAACCCCTAACCTGACAGAGACAAGCAGCGAGTGAAGCAGCTTTCTTAGCAGCATCAAGCTCTTTCTCGTAAGCCATCGATGATGAAATAACTCTGAGAGTAACAAATGAAGGAGGAAAAGACTTGATTCCGAATACAGAAACGAGAGGGTTTGGTGAATCTCTAGGTCTCGTCTTTACTGATGCAAATGATTGAAGCGGAGCCTTGGCTATTCGAAAACAATTTATAGACATATCTTTCGCCTTTTCAAGAAGATAAATCATTTTCTGATTTGCAGAGACATAATTATTACTTTTCTAAATTTCCCATTTACACCCTCGTACTTATTTTATTCTCTTAACTTAAACCATAAAATTTATTTTATACCAAGAAAGACCCAAATTGATCCGTTGGCTTAGGGGTCCAATGTAGCACCAATTGAAAGAACAAAACCAAACGGTGAAAATCATAAAAATCAAACCTTTAATGATGTTTGTAGTAGACTGGTTGTTGAGTTTTGTGCTAATGGCTGGCTGGCTACTCGCACGTGGATGTTGTGATTGAAAACATGGTGAACTTATAGGTGGTGAAGATATACAAAAAGGCTTTTTGATGATTATAATAAAGCCCAAATGATTCTGGGTTTTATATTTTGGTAAGCCCAAATCATTTTCTTCGGACAAAAGCTTCAGCTTTTGCCACGTTGTCCACGTTAATCTTTTTTGTTTTTTTGGGGTTTAGGATAAATCATTAATGGCGCAGAAGAGAGACCAAATAAAAATGGTTCTAGATTGATGATGGCGTGTGAGAGAGCAAAATACGCTTTTGATTATTTGCCGCCGCAAGCAAAGGGGGGTCACGTTCCACTAACTTTCAAGATTCAACAAAACCCACTCTTGTGTTTCCTTTTTTTATATTTCTTCATATTCCTCTTTTTGTGTTATCTTTTTCAATAAACTAATCTTCTGTAAGAAGATAATCTCCAGGAAAAAAGATTTCTTTTTACAAAAAAAAAAAATAAAGATTCTGTGAGAAGAAGTCTTTTTGGGTTTTCAACAACCTCCAGGTTGAATATATATGCTTTGGCACTTAGTAACAGTGGCTTTTAAATTCTGATTTTTGATTATTTTCTTCTCAAGAAGATTGGGGCTTGTGCTACAGAGTTTTGCAATGAACAGAGGGAATAAAAGTAATCAGCAACCTTCATATATCGCTGATCATTTCAGCAGCTTGGATCAGGTCTCATAACTTCACCAATCTATTTCTTTGATTTCTTGATTATTGAATCTTTTTTTCAAATTGATGAGTTGGATAAGAAGTATCTTGTTGTGCACTTTGCTATATTAGGTGATAACTTCTTTGAGAGAAGCTGGACTTGAATCTTCAAATCTGATTCTAGGAATTGACTTTACCAAGAGTAATGAGTGGACAGGTAATTTTTGATTTTTTAAGAAAATGCTTCACATGTTGATGAGACGACTCAATGGTTTTAGACTTAATGTTATGAATCTCCAGGAAGATATTCATTCAATAGAAAAAGCCTTCATGCCATTGGTAAAAGACAGAATCCATATGAGCAAGCAATATCTATAATTGGTCGTACTTTGTCTCCCTTTGATGAAGATGATCTTATACCTTGTTTTGGTTTTGGCGATGGTAAGTTTTCTTACTAACTTGCTTTCAAGATGAAGTAGATTCAGAAAAGTTCTGAATGGCTTCAATGTATGTATCCCCTCCTCTTCCTGCAGCAACAACACGCGATCAATATGTATTCAGCTTTTATCCCGAGAACAAAAGCTGCCAAGGATTGGAAAACGCTGTTAAACGATATAGAGAGATTGTTCCACATTTGAAGTTATCTGGTAATTTCTCTTACTGCAAATTTATCATAAGGACTCTTTTATAGTAAAAGATTAATCTGTGTTTTTGCTGCACAGGACCTACCTCGTTTGCACCGGTTATTGATGCTGCCATCAACATAGTTGAGCAGAATAACATGCAATACCATGTTCTCGTCATTATTGCAGATGGTCAGGTTACAAGGAATCCAGATGTTCCACTTGGTCGACTTAGTCCACAGGAAGAAGCTACTATGAACTCTATAATGGCAGCTAGGTAACTTACTACTCAATAAGCTTAGATTCATGATAATGTAATTTATATTCATACTAATTTTCGGTTAAAAATTCCAGCCATTATCCATTGTCAATCGTCTTGGTTGGAGTAGGAGAT
This sequence comes from Camelina sativa, assembly GCF_000633955.1. NCBI lineage: Eukaryota > Viridiplantae > Streptophyta > Magnoliopsida > Brassicales > Brassicaceae > Camelina > Camelina sativa. The sequence continues at coordinate 27,208,109 of NC_025686.1, read as the reverse complement.
GGACCATGGGATACAATGAAACAGTTCGATGACAATATCCCTCACCGTGAGTTCGATAACTTCCAGGTAGATTATAAGAGAACCCTGAATAGCAATTGCATATTTTCTCGATATGGTGATTCGTGACAAAACTCTGTTCCGTTTTATAGTTTGTAAACTTCACAAAGATAATGTCGGAGCACAAAGATGCGGCTAAAAAGGAGGCTGCTTTTGCACTTGCAGCTCTCATGGAGATCCCTTTTCAGTACAAGGCTACATTAAGTCTCAAGTAAGTGAGAGTAAAGTTTATACCTTAACTTCTTGTATCACTGTTTATAAAGTTTTATTGCATTAGATTCTTGGAAAGTTGCAAACCAAAACCAACCTACGATTGTGCTTATGAACAGTAGAAAACCAGAGCGCAGTTCTTATCTGCACCATAAGCCACTCCCGCCACCACCGGAGGTTATAGAGCGTGACAATGCTATTAGATCGGTGCCACATCCTATGACAGAAACTGCAGAGAAAAGTGACAGAACAGGTCCTGCTACAGCGCCGGTAAATTCTCTTGTTTCTTTTTTTTTTCGCCTTTGTTGGGTCTTCTTTTGTTAATGAGTACACACTCAGTTTCTCTGACACTGAGATTTACATTCATTTTTAAAAATAAGGTATGCCCGATTTGCTTAACGAATCCAAAGGACATGGCTTTTAGCTGCGGTCATACGGTAAGTGAAATTTATAAACAAAAAAAAGTACACTTTTGTATTTTCTATGAACTGTGCTGCTTCCAGATTGGTTTTGTGACATTTCTGATGCTTTCGATTTCAAATGAAGACATGCAAGGAATGCGGCGTGGTTGTCACAACATGCCCAATGTGCAGACAGCCTATAACAACAAGGATAAGGCTGTACACTTGACTCAGTAAAACTCTGGGAAACTCAAGGACGCTAGAGATGAGGCAAAAGACATATGGTTAACTGGTTACGCACTTGAGATTCATGTTCATACTTGTGTAGCACCTTGTACAGTCCAACCATAAGAAAAATAATACCTAAATCTTGAGTTGTAGTTCGTATGTATTTGCAGTGGCCGTGAAGTTCTATGAATTTAATGAATTCCCCAAATTCTTAGCCTGCCGAAACTAGGAGATATGCAAGACAACGAATTCCCTCTGTATTAATCAAAAGCTACGTACAAAGAAGCAAAAGATGTCCTTTTTATAACATCCCAAAGCCTATTAAGACCTACAAGTTCTAAACATACGGAAGATTTAACAGCAAAGAAGCCAATAGAGAGCTCAAAACAACCTTCTATTTAGAAGCTCCAGCGTTCGAGTTGTTGCTTGGCCACAGCCATGTCTTTTTGTGCTTTCATTCTCCGGTAAAATATAGGACAATCTCGACTGTCAAGACCAATAAGAAATTATGATAAAGTTGGATCAGAAGTCAGAACCTATGACGGTATTATTACCTATCCAAAGACTAATCTATTTAATATAGATATGGGAAAGATATATAAGCAAACCTGGTGCACAAGACATCTTGATGGAGAGAGCCTTGACACTCCTGGCACTGGGTCCACAGCCTCCCAAAAACTTCTTCTAGGTCCGCCACTGAATTTTCACGAAATATTTAAATATTCCTGATAGATCAAGTCTATAGAAACGAGAATAACGGTAGCAATGTAGCATACCTTGAGACACGTTTTTGCAGTACAACTCGGCTTCTCTTCCCTTGCAACTTGCGCATAGTGTTCCATTGCTGCTTCAAGTTAAAGTGAAAATTGATAAGCAGATACCATATATGGAATCAGATAAACAAGATTGCAAGAACAAACAATCAAATGATAAGGAATTTGGAAGACATAGAAACAAATACAGATCAGGAACTGAGAATCAAGGATCACGTTGAACTTGCAGGATCCTAATATTCTTCAAAAGTGAACATGAACAATAACGTAGGCAAGGAACCACAATGTACCTGATCGGAACTTTGCAGCCAACACAGCTCAGTTGTTTCTTAGCAAATTTCATTATGCCGCTGTTTGAAGGAGTAGCAATTGATATTGACCTAGTGTGACTTCCGTGGAGAAGTTCCTTGCTAGCATTTTTCAAGACTGGCTCAAAAATCCTAAGCAGTGGCTGAAAAAAACATCTGCTTTATCTTCCAATTACCAGAATAGAGAGTATAGAATAAACTTATAGACAAACCCCACTTCAAACTGACCTTGCTAATCTGATTCTCCAAGTAGTAATTTGGGTCTATAGGGATGTTATTTTGTAGCACGTAGATAGGATCTTCTGACCGTTCATAAGCCTATTTGATATCAAATGAGATAAGCACGGTAGAAGATAATGACCTCAAAAGTTTATGAAAAACTATAAAAATAAGGTTGACACGAAAGCTACCTTGGCACCTTTAGCAGCTTTTATAATAACATACGGCACTCGATCCCCAACATTTGGCGCTGTAGCAGCATCCCTCTGTCACATATGAAAGCAAACACTGTCATATTTCACATGATAGGTCATCAGACACCGTAAAATAGATCTCAGCGTCAGAGAAACCTCTGTACATATATTCACCAAAAGAATGAAGGAATGAAAATCTCCCTAGACACATTTGTACATGTTTCTTGACAAAAGGAAACGGTCAAGAGTTATCTTAAAATATAATGAAAATGCTTTATCATGTCAATGATAGATGAAAAAATAAAGAGTACCACAAACCTTACGCATGCGTTCAGCAAGTTCACCATGAGCTGATTTAACTTCATAATCATCTCCTGCTTTCGTTAGACCCTATGATTTGAGAAACACATCAGGAGCATTATAGGTTGATTCTTGTGTTAGTTTTCACAGATGGCTTTAATCATGACCATACGCTTTCAGGCAATACAACTTCAAATGAAAATAAATCAAGCACAGCATATTACCTTTGTAATCACCAAAAGTGATAAGTCAATACGGTTCATGAGAAGATCCGAAATGGTTTTCTTAACATACTCAGCTGCGCCTGGAACATCTCTATCAATAAGAATTTTGTTAAGACTCTCAGTCACGAGGTTCTTAACCAGTAAACAATTATCTCTTCGTACTGTCTCGATTCCTGCCAGAGATATTTAGTCAGAAAATAAATAAGAGAGAAGCTGTGAAATTACAAAGATTTACCTTTGGTGTCCATTTTGTCAAACTGTTGAGGATTTGTCCATAGCAAACCAGCATACCTCTTCTTGTTAATCAGCAGATAGGGGAAATAAACCTTTTCAAACTCCAATTTGATGGGCTTTATTGACATCATACACAATCAAGAAACATAGAACGATTCAGCCTTGTTATATTTTGTTTTCAGGAAAATCACGTAATCTTGCACCTCTACCCCAGGGATTAGGGAGAAGTTTATGATATACTCCTAGCAGAAAAAAGTTACTTACTTTGATAAAAGTTCCGCTAATATGTTCCGCAGCTTCCCTCCCCAAGTTCATCGCAGTTTCTACATCCGATACTCCAAATTGCACCATGACTGAATCCGTGTCTCCATAAATGACCTAATACGTCATTATCCATCAAGTTCAATAAATATAAGAAGAAACATATACCTCACTCTGTCTTTTCCATACAACAAGTAATTATTTGAAAATTTACCTCTGCATTGTATTCATACCCGCCTAGTGTTGTGAATTTATCTTCCACAAGTTTCTTCGTTTGTTCAATCATCTGACGACCTTCAGAAAGATACAAATCCATCAGAATAAACCTATAAGGGTACATGTCTAGAAAAGTTGCAGTGCTTACAAAAGAAATACCATAGCTAGTTACACTTGAGGATATTTCTAAGCATGGTAACTGCCCAATAGTGGCTCCCGTAAACCCATAGACAGAATTTGCACTGATCTGAGACAACAGTAGAAAGCAAATGTAAAAGAGCAGTTTACACGAGAAATATTGTTCAAAATTTTCAGAACATTGAAATCATTTTTCTGAATGACTAAATTAAATAAATTGACAGTAAGAAGTTCACCTTCAATGCCAACTGCCTACCGTCTAAAACAGCCTTTGCAAGGGGGTCCTTAGCCTCCTAAAATGGACAATGCCAGTTACAGTAGTAGTAATTGAAAGCTGTACACAGATACGCACATACTGCAAGAGTTTCTTCAGAATCAAATGTTTAGTTTACCTTTAAATCTGCTTTGGCTCTTTTACGGGCAGTAAGAAGCTCTTCGAGAATTTCTGGAAGTATACCCTGAAATGGATTATTTGCTTTGTTTATAAACTGTTGTATTCCCTGAATTAATGAATTGGTCGTGTTTCCTGAAAGAAATTATTCAACAGGATTTGAGGTACTTGAGGATAGTTAATTTAACTAAATGTCGCAACCTTTTGCAAGCTCTGCTTAACAAATGTGTCCCCTGATGGAGTTCTAGTGACATGTTCAGGTGGAAGATTCAGTTTGCGTACATCTTCAGGTGTCACCTTCAAAGACAAGAACATGGAATGCTCCCAAATTAAGAAGGTGTATAAACAACAGATGATAAAATAACTAGCAGTTAAAACGGAAATATCAAAAGAATTACCAAGGTGCAGTAGCACAGATTATATGCCATCATAATTGACGGGTACAGTGAAGCAAAATCCAAAGTTGCAATTGGTTTTTCATAGAAACCTGTTCTTGCTTCTAAGACCTGAATATCATTTGAAACATCCAAAACAGCCGACATGTCAGAACAGTGGAAGTGTTGAACTAATACAAAGGACAGGCGAAAAATAAATGTTAGACCCGTAAATCACCAACTTACAGTTGCGCCTTCATAAGTTCCTTGTTCGGACCCTGACTGTTTAGCATTCGGAAGAACCATATTTTTCTGTTTAGCTTTCCTAAGAAGCTGAGATAGAACCTAGAAGCAATATTTGAGACACTAAATATCAGCCACCTTAGTAAACTTAAAAACATATCCAGAAACTATTAGTTGAGAAATACCTTGATACTCTGTCCTCTAGCAAGAAGGAAGGAAATAGGGACACCAGTTACACGAGCCATTTCGACATAATTATATATAAACATCAGTTTGTCCAGAAGCCTCTGAGGGAGATATGCATCCTGTAACAGCAAAGAGGAACGTGGTGACTTCTCTTAGTATTCAGTTGATGGACTATTAATAGAGAGATAACAGAATTAGTGTCTGAACATCCTTTCACATTTCCTTCAAAACACATTATTCTGTGTCACTAATATCGCTAGCAATTGTCAAAAGTCCTTCAAACCTACATCACATTCATAATGCCCAAAAACCTCATTATGAACCCAAATGATTAAGTAAGGCTTTTTACAATGTTCTTATCTACAAGGGTCCTCTTGCTACACGTACACAAGTATAAGCAGAGAAGTAAAAAAGAATAATAAACACATCGATGTTCATCTTTTACACTAGGAAGGGTGGGAGTTGGACAACATGCAATAGGACTTTGAGGTAGTTAGACAAGCTTGATAGCTAGTTAGAAAATCTTAAATTTGTGTAATAACAGGCAATGCAAGAGGACAAAGGCAGCAATAATCCAGAATAAACGAAAGTACCTTCAAACAATAAACAGCAAGACGCCTCCTGGTTTCCGCATTCCCATTTTGGAGATCAGTTATTATAGAATGATGGACATCCTCTTTCTGAAGAAGAAAACCAGGTAAGCCACATGGAAAAATAGAAATAACAAGCAATTCAACATAATTACTCGGTTTCACCTGCTCGGAAAGAAAGTGAGCTGAGACAGAATTCAGCGAATAAGAACTTAATTTGTGGTCTCTATGTATTGCCTACAATAATTACATGACGAGTTAGGTTGATGTTACAAACAAACAATCTAAGGATGACTAAACCAAAATGATTGTTGACGACAGAAACCTGAATCAGGTCAAATTGAAATCTTCCTTCAATTGTGGTTTCTTTACTTTCCCTTATCCCTTGTTGTCTGAAACATGACACATATTAATATGGAAAGCAATATGATATCATAACATGCGAGGTTGAAGAACTCATGAGCCACAGAAAGTATGAAGCATAACAGAAAAAATAAAGAAGAAAGTGAGGGAAAATTGCAAGCAACCAGCTACTCCTACATCACCTCGATGAAAATGTTGAGTCTCTGATCCGGACCCTACTGTTCTTTACACGACCAAGAAGAGGAAATTCCTCTATTCCTAGTGTTGCAGCTCTCTGAGAATAAAAAAAACAGAATATTTTATAGGTAATAGATTCATCACATATACACCATACAGCACAGCGGCGCATAGCAATAATACATATAGAATGCTATGAGAATGAAAAGCACGCTTCTGCTAACCATAGGTGATAATAATTTGTCAATAAAAGTAAAAGATAATCTTCAAGTACCTCAATCAGGTAAGGTAAATCGAATTTGCAGATGTTATAACCAATGATGATATCAGGATCAACATCACGAATCAAATCCTGCAGCCAATACATCTTATACATCAGCAGAAAACATGCTTCACTAAGCCCACAACAATATTGCAGTGGCAACATAAAGTTTACTGAATCTTTTTCACGGAGTCTTCCCAGATTTATGAAACTGTAATAGAACTTACTTTTGCAAGCGAAGGTGCCAAAAAACAGATAAAGAGAAAGTAAAGCACATCTAAGAATGAAAGAGGATAAAAGCAAAAACAGTACCCTCCAAGCAAGCAAGACTTCTCTTTCTGTTTCAAAAGACATGACATCTACGCCTACGATTGGAGCACATGACTTAAGAGTCATGACATTGCGTACAAATGGGTGATCCTCTCCCTGAAGAGTAACAAGGTTCGCTATCTAGAAAAAGCAAAGAGAATGTCGTTTCAAAGGGAGTGCGAACAGAGGTAATAAGTAAGGGATATCATAATATAACAAAAACAGCTAACCTGGATTACAGGATCATGCTTAGCCTCAGGAAAGTGTCCTTTACGACCTGCGCACTCAATATCAAAACTTAGTACACGGAAGGGAGCCATTTTTGAGTATTCACCTTCTGCAGCATGACTGATTAGATCTGAGTACCTAAACCCCATGTTAAAGAAAGCAACGACATAATATAGAATATGTTACTAGATAAACAAATTATTGCCCCAGAAAATAAATTCAGATGAGGATACAGGCAATGGAACTCCAACTGGCAGTATGACAAAGTTCTTGCGTTCTTCTTATATTTCCCAGTAGGTACTTCAATCCAATTTCCTCCGACAATATCACGATCAACCATGAAACGTAGAACGAAAAGAATATTGCTCTCAAATGTTTGGAAGCTCTTCATACCCAATCCATCAATTTGTAAGCCTCTATCAAGGATACCTACCAATTAAATCATTGCAATTACAAAAATCAGTAAAGGAGATAGTAGTAAACCCATAAAGCACAAACATTTTGGGAGTCATACCGCGACAGCTGGCTACCATAGTCGGTAATGCAACTGTAATCTTCAGAAAATTTTGGGATTTTTGCTGTTGGTAATACATAATGCTTCTTTTCTGCACCATTTCTATACGACGGACAAACTTCGGGACCTTGGCATTTTTATTGGATTCCCTCATCCTTCCCTGAATGAGTCAAAATGAGCTTTAAAACAAAACAACATACCTCGAGAATAGTCATCTATTTGGCCTGCATATTTAAATACCTCGAGAGTCTGATGGAATTGAGAAATATCGTCAGGTCCCATACCAGGAGGGCAAGCAATGTAGAAGTAGGGCTCAAATCCATGAACAAAGCAACATACACTGTTACCTGACAATATACCACAAATGTAAGCTCAGATCCAACGAAATCGTTTCCCCATGTTGAACAAAGAGCAAAAACACTAACCTTCTTTGGTAACCCCAAACATCCTAATGATTGGAGCTTGCCCTGAAGAACCCGGTAACAGCTCCTTATGAGTCTCCGAAACTATAGAGTCAATCTCCAATTGTTGGAAAACTAATAACATTTAAATCGAAGTGTTCAGCAATTTCCCAGCAAAATCACAAGATGAAGAATAACCCAAAGACGAATTAAGAAAAACACTCAACTGATACTCTGCGAATTTGAGAGATAAGCAGGTGAGAGCGGAGGTCGAGCCCAAGCGGAAGAACGCGATTCACGCTCCTCGATGTCACGGAGAATTAGGGATTCTTCGTCGTCTTCGCCGTACAAGAGAGCCTCGTCAAGAAACACGTCTTCTTCCACCATAAAATCATCTTCTAGGGTTCCGATGGCCGGAGATGGTGTTGAATTACCGGTGGCTCGATGCTTTATCGCCGGTGGGGGATTTGACGGAGGCGGTCGCTTTTTGGAATTGCCGCCGCCTCTATTCATGTTTTTCGGGTGAGCGGGAAAAAGATGAAGAAGAACGTGTCAGTAAGAGCCCTCGCGAAGGTCTGAGAGAAGAAGAAGTGAAGAGTATAGAGACTACTGTGAGTAAATTCCCGCCAGTTTTAAGGGTTTTGCTATGTGAGAGTGAGACTAGAGAGAGAGAGAGAGAGAGGCCATGTTTTTCCCAAACCGAACTCGAAGACCCGAGGACCCGAACCTAAACGATGCCCACGGGTATACATATATAGGAACCAATGGTGTAAAAAGCCTATAACCGAACCCGCCCCAAACCCGGATTTCGGGTCGGGTCGGTTCCGGTTCCGGTTCAGGTCCTCGGGTCCGTTTTTTTGCCCAGGACTACTAGAGAGAGAGAGGCCATGTTTTTTTAATGTGAGAGATTTTTATTTGGGAATTTTTCTTTAAGTCCCTAGACAAATGCTACTATTAACTTTGTTTTGTGGTCGCAATTATTTTGAATTTAATCTGATGACCAAATGAAATATGTTTAAGTGCTTCTAAGTATGAAGTTTTTTTTTTGTCTTGACATTATACGTATGAAGTTTGAAGTCAAAGAATATACGAGTAATTGTAAAATTAATAGAGACAATCTTATAAGAGAGGTCTATTGTGTGATATAAACTGAATCGTTGTTCATTGTTTACCCGGTCTTCAAACCTCTCCTTTAGGGATGAATCATGACACGTTTATACGGTTTGATTCATAGACGTCTACTATTCGACCTCTTTTTAATACATTTTGGTATTTCGTTACTAAGACAATCGATGGTAACACTTTAGAAGCTAAAGGTTGCGGAGTCAAATGTCAGGTCGGACCTATTTTGTGGTTATCCGATCGTCTCCTCAAAAGGTACAACTCACAACCTCTATCTCTTATTGTATCTCGGGGGCTTAATGTGGTTTGGTTAATAAAGCAGTTTTGCACTACTCCTTCATTCACTAGATAAGAGGTAGAGCAACCCAATTAAGAGATAAGTCTTGAATGTGAACTTGCCCATTTATATATCGATATTGGTTGTTACCACCAAAGGTATATTACTCCAAATTTCTCTCGTTATGGTAACAACATACTAGTAGTACTAGGCTCAATCATCATATTAAGGAATAAAGCTCTCATCCAAAAGCCATTCTCAAAATTTTTGCAACAACATTAGTATAGATAAGATTAATCACCTCCACATCATCCAAAGCCATCTTTACAGATGAAAATTTGAAAATAGATAAGAACAATGCGGAAACGCCTCACCTTTGTTCCACATAGGTATCCACACACACACACACGGTCTCCTCGAGTTCCACTTCAAACTATCGATTTAGAGAAGTCTCTCTTTGAGCTTTTACGTAGATTGATTCTTTACAAGTTATTTTATTTTTTTAATCAGTTGAATCAAACGAAAACTGTACCACTATATGCTTGTTCCTATCGTCTAAACAATTTAGCAATCAAATTTTTCATTTTTCTTCTTGTAAGAACAACGCAACCAATTTCAAAAAAATATGACTCCACCACCATAACAATTTCAAAAAAATATTGTGTTTTACATAAAAAGAAATAAATTAATATTTTGTTGACAAAAAAAAAGAAAGCTAATAAAACATTTATTTTTAGGTTAAATCAGAGAGAGAGAGAGAGAGAGAGAGCCATTTGTATCGGAAACTGAGAAAATCTTCAAATTTCAAAAAATCAGAGGAAAGGCGGGATTCCAAACATTCTCTTCGTCTTCTTCTCAGACTTTTCTCTCTCGATATATTTGAAATCGATCCTTACGAAAACACAAAACTCATCTCCACAAAACAGTGTTGTAAGCAATGGCGGACAATACGGCCAGCCATAGAAGAAAACCTCAGAGCTTGAACGATCGACACTATAGTATCCTCCAGGATCTTTCTGCGCCTCCTAAACAGCCTCCCTCTTCTTCCCGTACGATTATTCTCTCCTCTATTGTTTTGTTCTGTGTTTTCTGATTCGTTTCTGTCTTCGATTTTGATTTTTGAGTTTTATTTTTTGGGGGGTTTCAGATGGAGAAACGAACAAGTCCATGATTAAGCTTGCTGGAAGACGTCGTCTCTGCAAGGCCTTGCCTAAGGAAGACTTATCTGATTTAGATGACGAAGATCCTGATTTGGTCGATTTCGATTCCCCAGGTACTCCTGATTTTTAGGGTTTTTGTTTACCGAAAGAACTGAGTGTTCCCATTGATGATGTATTCCGATTTTGTTCTCTACTAGCTTTATTTTGAAATTAGGGTTTATCGAAATCTGGGTTTTTGTTTGATTTCCCTTCTTTTACAGTTGTTACTAAATTGCGTCAGATAAAGTTGTTTACTCGATTCCGTTTGTCTTTTCATCATGTTTGAATCAGCTAAAGGGGAGTCATCATCACTCGAGAGCGATGGAGCTAAGAACGATTTCACATCTTGGGATGAATCAGAGGAAGCTAAGACAGAGCTGGGTGAGGAGCCTAACTTTTCCATAATCACAGACTTTGCTTCGCCTTCACCTCAGTTGAAGCAAAAAGAGGAAAGACAAGATGTTGGAGGAAGGAACGAGATCATGGATATTTTGGATGATCTCACTTCTAAGCTTGGGACAATGTCAATTCAGAAGAAGAAAGTTAACCAATTTGATGCCGGTGGAGTTAATAAGAGCCAGGTTGATAATCTTGATTTTGAGGACGCCAATTCCTCGTTTTCAGATCTATCCAAGTCCTCGTCAGATGTGGTTACTACATGTAATGCTGGCGTTGATAGTCTCAAGGACAAGCAAGGCAATGCTGCTGTTGCCATCCGGGAAGAGGAAACTAGTGATGAGTTTTCAAGCGAATGGGGAGAAAGAGTTTCGAATGTTGGAAAGCAAAGCTCATTTTCTGGACAGCACTTTTACAATAAGTCTGAAGATAATAGGCAGGGATACAATCTTGACCGTGGGAAGGGAAAACACAAAGAAGTCGGCCAAAGTCTGAAGACTACTAGACATATAGAGGCAAGTGAGAAGCTAAGAACAGTCGGACGGTCGAATGCCGCCAAGCTAAGAGACTTAGAGGATGATGATGATGAATGTGTCATTTTGACTGGGGAAAAGGCAGCTGAAATGAAAATTCATCCTGGAAAGCCTAAAAAGCCAGCTCCGTCCCACAACACCGAAAGACATGGTTATGATGAGAGATTGTTGGAGGATGAAGGGTCTATCACTTTTACTTCCCTTAACTTGTCTTACACATTGCCTGGAAACATTGCAACAATGTTATATCCACATCAGAGGGAAGGGTTGAAGTGGCTTTGGTCCTTACACACACAAGAGAAAGGTGGAATACTTGGAGATGATATGGGGTTAGGTAAAACTATGCAGGTAAGTAAATCTGCAATCTACACTTTTTTCTTGTTAACAATTCTGTATCTTTGATTTTCTTGTTAACAATTCTGTATCTTTGATTTTTGTTTATTTGGATGGCAGATCTGTAGTTTTCTTGCTGGTCTGTTCAACTCCAAACTCATCAAGCGTGCATTGGTGGTGGCCCCCAAAACCCTACTGCCTCACTGGATGAAAGAACTAGCTACCGTGGGACTTTCACGAATGACTAGGGAGTAAGAGCGATTTTCTTTGATTGATATACTGAACTGGTTTTTAAATATAGTATACTCATTGTCTTTCTTTCCCTTTTACAGATACTATGGCACTTCGACGAAAGCCCGGGAATATGATCTCCACCACGTTCTGCAGGTTCATGTTCTTTCTTCCATTGTTATCCTGAGAGATTTCACTGTTTTCATTTACATTTGACTTGATTTGTTACACTATTACCCTTTCCCGTAGTACATCATATTTATTTGTATAGAAGCATATTTTCATATTGCTCTTAAAAGATTAAACTGATAAATACAGAGTTAAATGATGGTTGTTTTGAGAAATGGGATGGGTTTTCAACTTGGATATCTCTAACTTTTGTAGGGTAAAGGTGTTCTTCTAACAACCTATGATATCGTACGGAACAATACAAAGGCTTTGCAAGGTGACGACCATTATACTGATGAGGATGACGAGGATGGAATCAAATGGGATTACATGATTCTGGATGAGGTAAACATATTTCAATCTTTTATTATTTGTAACATCTCTGACTCTTTGCACTAATAGTTGGTATAATGTGTATGCACTATTATCTATCAAGCGTAAAGATGTTAAGACTAGTGTAGGTTTTGACTTTTTTTCCATACCGATATCAGTATGATGTATTTTCTCTTACTTCTAGGGACATCTTATTAAGAACCCCAACACACAAAGGGCCAAGAGTTTGCTTGAGATCCCAAGTTCTCACCGTATAATTATAAGTGGTACCCCAATCCAGAACAATCTCAAGGTATTGTTTTGAGGCTGGTCCATATCTTTCCATTTATTATTTATTCTTGCAATTCTAATTCTGCCTATTGATTCCATCTTCATATTTTACAGGAACTGTGGGCTCTCTTCAACTTCAGCTGCCCTGGGCTACTCGGTGACAAGAATTGGTAACCATCTCCTATCTACAAATTTGTCAGTGTACAATTTACCAGCTTTGTATATGTAAGCCTTGCTTTAACAGGTTTAAGCAGAATTATGAGCAGTACATTATTCGTGGAACTGACAAGAATGCTTCTGATAGAGAACAGAGGATAGGCTCAACAGTAGCAAAGGTGACTAGTTAGTTCAAATATGCTTGAGTAGCTTTCTATTCGCTTGTGACATATGTTGCTCCAGTTTGTGTAGGCTGTAGAACTTACAATTTTTATTTTTTTCGTGTTTACTCCTTTTTGATTAATAGAACTTGAGGGAGCATATTCAACCTTTCTTCTTGCGGCGCCTTAAGAGTGAAGTGTTTGGTGATGATGGTGCAACCTCGAAACTATCAAAGAAGGACGAAATTGTTGTATGGCTACGGCTAACAGCTTGCCAGGTGAAACTCTTAAATAGACGTTGATCTATTCTTCTCCTATGGAATTACTGATACATATCTCTTTGTTGCAGAGGCAATTATATGAAGCTTTCTTAAAGAGTGAAATTGTTCTGTCAGCTTTTGATGGTTCGCCTCTAGCAGCTCTAACGGTAACTTGAAGCTCTCTTCTTGTGTTTTATTTGTTTGATTAAGTATATATGTCCATGTGTTCGTTAAATAAATGTAGACCAGTTTCAGATCTTTATACACTTTGCTTAATTCCCTTTAGGATATATATTTTACATGGAATAATGGCTTCCTCTCTGTTTGTAAATACGTCAAGCGTATATTTCCTGTTTAAAATCTTGTTTGTTCATATATGACGGCTTACAATTATTGTTTGTTATGTAACAGATTCTGAAGAAAATATGTGACCACCCACTTCTGTTAACTAAGAGGGCTGCTGAGGATGTCCTAGAAGGAATGGAATCAACACTAACACAAGAAGAAGCAGGCGTGGCTGAGAAATTGGCAATGCATATAGCAGACAATGTGGATACAGATGATTTCCAGACCAAGAATGACAGCATCTCTTGCAAATTGTCATTCATTATGTCACTACTGGTAAGATCGCATTTATGGTTCAATTAGTGATATTAATTTTTGATGTTTGTCTGTTTGACTGACATCTTTTCTACATTGTTCTCAGGAAAATTTAATTCCAGATGGACACCGTGTTCTAATCTTCTCCCAGACGCGGAAGATGCTTAATCTCATTCAGGTTTTGCTACTAGCTTCTAACTTCACTTATACCAACAAAAGAAAACGGTTTTTAGAATATATTGAAGGTTTTTTTTTATGTGATACGCTTGGAATTTTCAGGATTCTCTTACCTCCAACGGTTATAGTTTCTTGCGAATTGATGGCACTACAAAAGCCCCCGACAGATTGAAGACTGTTGAAGTGGGTTTTTGTTTCTCTCTCCTCAGACACATTACATTTCATTTGTCTTCATACTAACAATTCTATAAAACCTTAATATTGTCTAGGAATTTCAAGAAGGTCACGTGGCTCCTATATTTCTCTTGACTTCTCAAGTTGGTGGTCTCGGACTTACTCTGACTAAGGCAGACCGTGTGATTGTGGTTGACCCTGCCTGGAATCCAAGGTGCGTATTTCTGTTGACTATTCTTTCAACAGCCTAAGTCTAAACGTTATGAAAAAATCTATTGTTATTATCAAATCCATCTCTATCTTGTTGAAGATCAAGTTTGCTTCCTGTTGAAGCAGCACAATTTTGCTTCCAGTTTTAGTTAGATGCTTATTGCCGGATCTCTAATAGGATATTAATTGTATATGATGTAACACTTGTGTGCTTTGGTTTCTATGCTTTATCTTGCCTAGGAAACTTGATGTAGTCTAATTCCAGTGCTGGAAGCTGTTAATATTTTTAGTTTCTTGAAAGTACTTTGATCACTTGATTTTCTGTTATCTATGCAGTACGGACAACCAGAGCGTCGATCGAGCATATAGAATCGGGCAGACAAAGGATGTCATCGTCTATAGGTTAATGACCTCAGCAACTGTTGAAGAGAAGATATACAGAAAACAGGTATGTGACATATTTTTGTTATTTTGATATATATGATCAGTAAATGAGTTACCCTTGGTATATGCTTTCTTTTAGGTATACAAGGGAGGTTTGTTTAAAACTGCGACTGAGCATAAAGAACAAATCCGCTACTTTAGCCAGCAGGTGAATTCTGCTGTAAATGGTAGTCTAAGTGCTTCCAAGCGTCTCTTTTATTTGTTTCTAATTGTTTATACCAAATGATATCTCTCTTAGGACCTTCGAGAACTTTTCAGTCTTCCCAAAGGAGGCTTCGATGTTTCACCTACACAACAACAACTATACGAAGAGCACTATAACCAGATCAAACTGTAAGCTAACTCTGAATTCTGAGCAAAAAAACTGTGTCATGATGCTTTATTTCGATTTGAATTTTTCGAATATGAATTCACTTATCTTTGCTTGTTTTGACAGAGATGAAACTCTAGAATCCCATGTAAAGTTTCTTGAAACTCTTGGCATAGCTGGAGTTAGCCATCACAGCTTACTTTTCTCCAAGACAGCTCCTGTTCAAGCGATACAGAAAGATGAAGAAGAAGAAATAAGGTGACTCCTTGTTCTCCAAACCAGCTGTTTAGTTATAGATTTCCTTCATCTTTAAATCCCAGTCTTTAAATCCCAGTTTCTGATTTGTTCTTCAACTTAAAAAGGAGAGGAACAACGTCGTTCTTGGGATACCCATCATCATCAAGTATTTCACAAGACACCGTAATCAATGGGTATATAACCACCAACAGCCTTTTGTCAAATTTTTGTTTTGGTCTTTTTGTATATTCTCTCATCGATTTCGAAAACACTTTCTGGCAGGGCTGACTATGCTTTCAAGCCAAAGGATGTGAATTTGAATAAGACAATCAACATTTCCCCAATCGACGACAAGGAATTGTCAGAAAGCGAAATCAAAGCAAGACTCGGTCGTTTATCGATGCTACTCAAAAACAAGGTAATGACATCAGTGTAAAGCTTCAGCATTATCTTAAGTCTCTGACATCAGTGTAAAGCTTCAGCATTATCTTAAGTCTCTGTTTTTGAGTTTCATTTTTCATCTTACAGAGTACGGTCTCAAGGCTACCAGATGGAGGAGCAAAAATTCAGAAGCAGATTGATGAATTGACTAGAGAACTAGGAGACTTGAAAGTAGCAAAAGGGCCTCAAGTTATTGACTTGGAGTAAGTCAGAAGATGCACAGAGGATTGAATATGTAGAAAAAGACAGAAATCAAGATGCAAGAAATGCTTAGGACCATCATGGCAACACTCGGGTTTTTTCTTTTTGTTTCTTTCTTATCAAATTTGGTTTTACTTATGACTTGCTGCAAACAAGATACAAAAAGGAGTGTGCTAAGCCAGATTTTATCTTTTAATCTGAAACGCATAAAACTATAATCAGTAAAATGAAGATTTCAGCACAAATTGTCTTTGATTTTGGTTCGTTCCTTTTAACAAATGCAACCTGTGTAGAGATTTCAAGGCTCTCTATTACAGTATCAATGAATAAGACCAAAGATATGTTGGTGTCCCGATGGTTTTTGTTATTCGAATATGGTGGAATCACTTATTTTAAGGTTTCACTAACCCAACCACGAAGAATAAAATTACATAATAGTTAGTATATGAGTCCCAATTTTGCTTATGACACTAAAAGAAGAGAGAGCTTAGTAACTTCTTCCCCAGTAGCTCCACTTCTTTGCAGGCTTTCCTGATGCGAAGCATAGAGTGTCTGCAGAGAAAAAAAAAAATCAAGAGATTAGTTTAAACGAAGGCTTGTCAGATTAATTAACCGATTAATTAATGAATGTGTCAGATAAAAAACCTTGTCTTAGTTCAGGCTGCTCAAGGGGAGTACACAAAGTCTTAGCTCCTCCTCCTCCTGTTTCATCACTTCCGCTACGCTTCCTCACATCCTTCTCCACTTCAACTTCGTCACACCATGGAGCTAAAATTAGTTTCTTTTGTCTCAAAGCTTCCTCAAATTCCTCCCAAGTTTCAACCTTTTGAGTACATTCTTCCAACTTCCTCTTCGCCACATCATAGAGGTTTCTCTGGATTTTCTCCAGCAAGTTCTTGACTTGTTCAATCAAGTCCCCTCTCTTGACATCCATCTTAGCTCCAGTGTCACGCCTCACTATTCTCACTTGATCATTGGCCAAATCTCTTGGTCCAATTTCAATTCTCAAAGGAGCACCCTTAAGTTCTTGATCTGCATACTTCCAGCCACAAGAATAGTTGTCGCGGGTATCTGCTTTAGCACGGATTCCAGCCTCACGCAAGGTGGATACAACAGCTTCACAAGCATCACAGAGTACTTGGTCATCAACAGCACCTTTGATGGGAACCTGGATCACAACAACTTTAACAGGTGCCACTTTTGGAGGGAATACTACGCCTTTGTCATCTCCATGAGTCATAACCATTACTCCAATCGATCTGGTACTTATTCCCCACGAGTTCTGCCACACCATGGATCTCTTTCCTTTCTTATCTTCAAAGGTGATGTCAAACATCTTTGCAAAGTTTTGTCCTAAACAATGTGACGTTGCAGCTTGTATACCACGACCCGTGCTTGGGATAAAAGCCTCAATGCTTTTGGTTTCAAGAGCACCAGCAAACTTTTCATTCTCACTCTTGGTACCTTTGATAACAGGAACTGCAAGAAGCTCTTCATACACGCGGCTGTAAATGTTCAAAACATCAAGCACCTCTTGCTCTGCCTCTTCTTTGGTAGCAAAAGCAGTGTGTCCTTCTTGCCAAAGGAACTCACGGCTCCTGACAAAAGGCGTAGTGTCGCTAGACTCCCACCTAACAACATTATTCCACTGATTAATCTTCAATGGGAGATCCCTGTGTCCTCTTATCCACTTGCTCAAGTAAGGATAGATCACAGTCTCACTAGTTGGACGCAGAGCAATTGGAGTTTCCAAATCAGATTCACCAGCTCTTGTAACCCAAGCAACCTCTGGAGCAAACCCTTTAATATGTTCCTTCTCCTTCTCAAGAGAACCACGTGATACAAACATAGGGAAATAGTATTCCTCCACGTCCATCTTCTCGATTTCACCATCGAAGAACCTTCGTATAACATTCCAAATCTTCATTGCTGATGGCTTGAGAATGTAGCATCCCTTTACCTGCTCGTAGTATTCTAACAATTCACCGAATCTACAAACCTGAACGAGAGAAAATTCAGATTGTGAGGTTTTAATTAATTGGATAGAAAGAAGAAATATGCATCATGAAACCCTAAAAAAAGAGAGATTGATACCTCAGAATACCAATTCCCAAAGTCTTCATCTTTCTTTACAGAGATACCGAGACGAGTTTCTTTCTTCATCTCTTTCCTTTTCTTTCCACTCGATTTAACAACAGAGGCTTCTCCAGTAAGTAATTGATTTGTCTCAACCTGCACAGAATCCTCATCGGAGATTTGGGAACCTAAACTAGTACTAGTACCCAAATCGTCTTCCACTGAATTCACCATGTTCTTTCCGTCGTTAAAGGTCTGGTTTATGGAAAAGTTACCCTCTAACAGCCGATACAAAAAAAAAAACCTAGCTTGACGCGTACTCCTTATATAGCAAGCTGGACCGACAAAGATGAAGAAGCGAAACAATATAACAAGTTGGGCTTTGTCATTCTGGTCCGGTCTTTTCTTTAATGGGTTATATTATAAGTTGGGCTTTGTGTTGTTTATGGGCCATGTCTATATTGGTAAGACACTGTTTGTGTTTTCTCTCAAATATTTTAACTCTTAAAAACAGAATATGAAAATCACCATTAATACTTTAAAACATTTCCTACTCGTGACAAAACAAAGTACACAAACAACCACTTTTGGCCTCTCTACAAGAGCTATTCACTCTTTTTCCTAAATTGACACATCTTAAAAAACTTAAAAAATCTCAGAAAATTCGATTACAATTTACACAACTTACAAATAGTCAAATTCTTGGGATTTTTCGTGGGGTTAAAACTAGTAAAAATATTAGTTGAAGTTGAAGCTAGCAGTGCGACTCCATCTCCCTTTCAAGTATTCTTCAACAGAGATACTACTAGCTTCAGGGCTACTATCAGAAGCTGCATCATCTTCCAAATCTAGCAATGCAAGGTTTATATGTGATTCTATGTTCGTCAAATAAGCGTTTTCTTCTTCTGAGGTTCTCACTTGTTGCTTTCCCCACTCTGTTGCTTCTTCGTCTCCTTGTAAGATCTTTAAGACCTGTGTTTGAAAGAAGAATACCCCAAAAGAGAGAGACCAATGAGGACAAAAGAGTAGAGGATCTATAGCAAGTAAGATGAGATAAATGGTCTGTACAACTTACGAGGCCAATTTGCGGACGGTCATAAGGCGTGCGTTTGATGCATAGCGTGGCAGCTAACAAAAGTTTCTCGATTAGATCGTTACTGTTATCATTTTCTAGACTTGGATCCAGTAGCTGAGCAAACTTTCCACTCTCCAAAATTGGGTTTGCCTGGGAAAGAGGTACAACTTAATCATTTCATATACATACATGAGAGAGTTACATTGCAACGGCAAATTGACAAACTTATGGTATGAAGTAGAAACATGTGACATTGTGAACAATAATGCTTACCCACAAGACAAGGCTCTCCTGGCCTTTAGACTGGTCGATGCAGATAGGTTTTCTACCCGATAGGAGCTCGAGCAATACAACGCCAAAAGCATAGACATCAATCTTGTCCGTTACTTTACCGTGCATGAAGTACTCTGGTGCTAGATAACTGTCAAAGAAGGAGATATAAGAGGAAGATTGACAGAATGAAGGTGTAATTGTGTAAAGAAGTAAGTAGATACCCAAATGTCCCGGCAATATCCCCACCGGACACGTGCTGTGAAGCACTTGAAGCCAGACTGGCAAATCCGAAATCTGATAGCTGAACAAGTGTAATTCAATGTCAATACATGAATCTTTTGTAAAATCATCTATAAATAAACTCAGATTAAGATTGAGATGTAGCAGTACCTGTGGCTCAAAATCATCTGCCAAAAGAACATTAGAAGATTTCACATCCCGGTGAATCACTTCTGGATCATGAGTATTATGTAGATAGTCTAGTGCCTCAGCAACACCCACTGCCACTTTATACCTCTCCAGCCAGCCAAATTTTTTTGCATCCTTTCTACTACCTGAATCAAGTAATGAGAACAATCAAGATAGATATCTCTCTAGTAAGACGATATGAGAATTCAGAGGGAATATCAAATGTAGTTTGCTTACCATGAAGGTTCTCTTCAAGACTTCCTCGTGGTAGATAGTCATACACCAACATCAAATTATTATTCTCAAAACCGAAACCAAAGAGAGATACTATATTCTTGTGATGTACACTTGTAATGACTTCAATTTCCAGTATAAATTCCTTCAACACATCCAGACAAGGCTTCAATATTTTGACAGCTAGTTCCCTCCCATCTGGTAGGTCTCCTCTATAAACATAACTATTTCCACCTTCTCCAATCAAGTTCTCTGGGAACATAAAAAAAGATGTAACCGTAAGCAAAGGGTGAAAATCAAGTAAGACCAAAACCAAACACAAGTTGGAACATGGAAAAGGACATACCGGATGAAAAGTTTGAGGTAATTGTCAAAACTTCGTCGTATGTGAATAATCTACATGTGGAAGAGTACTTTTCATGTAGACCCTCCAGCTCTTCCGGAATGATGTTTGATCCAATACAGGGAGAGAAAGGAGACTGCGTAAGCTCAGAACCAGATCGTGAAACGGAAGCATCTTCACCATCAATACTAGAAGAACAATCTTCATCACAATTAGAGTCACTCCGTTTCCTATCTAGATAGATTACAGCTTCTGAATGCCGACCTCGCAGCTTCGAAACCCACTGAAGTACAGCCTTCTTAGCAGAAACTTTGGTCCAGCTTTTTCGATGACTGTAAAGCCCGCGAAGAAAATGCCAACCTGGTCCTGAATCAAGGGAACCTGAATCAGACCCATTTGCGTTTACTGGCACCAAAGCCAACGAATTGTCTACACCTAAGCTATCAGGAGACTGCAATGAGGAACTACGACTAGTTCTTGTCCAGCGTGAGCTCGTTCTTGCAGGACTAAAATTGTTTCCAATCTTTGCCGCTTCAATAGCAACAATGTCCGGTGAGCCACAAACTAAAGAGGGAAGATTCATGTGTGGACCACCATCTGCACCTGCAAAGCCCAAACCTTTTTACATTTAGAACTAACAGAGAACAAAACCAAACAACCTGAAACCATCACCATTAATATCAGAAACATACCATTAGTATTAGGTACTCTACGGAACATAATTTTGCCACTCTTAACAGCAAAAACAGAGACATCCTTGGAAAGATTCCTAGCACAATACTTGGCTAAAGAAGCTGAAGAACGGATAGTATGATGTCTCCTAGAAGAACCAACGATTAAACTTGTTGCTCCACACGATTTAACTTCTTGAACAAGAACTTTCCTAGCTGACTTCCCTCTGAAAACCTTTAGCTTCAAATCAACCTGTTTACCACAACAACATCCATCGATTTCACTTATTAAAAACACTAAAAAATCCCAATTATAAAAATAAAAACATGAAATTTAAGTTAAAACCGTCACAAATTAGCTTAAAGTGAAAGACTTTGAACCTGTTTTAAGTTACAGAAGCTTTCATAAACACCAAGCATAGTATCAAAACTCCTAACCAACGATATAAGCGACGTTGAGCCTTCTACACAAAACCCAAAAATCAAAAATTAGTAACAAACTTATAAAAAAAAAAAATCTCAGATCGAAAAGGGCAAAAAAGCTAGGGTTTAAAAACAAAACCTAGAGGGTAATCTAAAACGTGAAGAGCAACGATTCGATCTCCAGGACGAGCAACATTAACCAAATACCATGTAAGCACTTCTCGACTCCATTCATCTGGCTTAACACCAACGATTAACAAAGCGGAACCTTCCACCACCGTAGTAGCTTCTTCGACTCCGGCGACTTCGCCTCCTCCTCCTCCTCCTCCTTCTCCGGTAGGTTTCATCTAAAAGCAAAGACGATTCCTCCACCACGATTAAAACACACACACACACTGTCTCTCTCTGTCTATAAATCAAAGTGTCTTCTATAACTATAATCTCTCAGTAAGTAGTAGTAACAGATCCTCTCTCTCTCTCTTCTCTCTCTGTGTGTGTCTCGTGTGTGTGTGTGTGGTGTGGTGGTATTGTCGTGTAGCTCTTGGGGGAAAGAGGAAAGAGCGAATCACGTTAACTGTCTCCGGGAGAAAAGTGGGAGAGAGAGAAGAGAAGAGATGTTTTTGTGTCCTCTGGTTTGAATGAATCTCAACGTTGATTTTACCCTTAATGATCCGATTCTTACTATTTTAATTGTGTTTTTGTGATAATGGGAAATAAAAATAATAATTTAAGCACGAGGAGAAGAGAATAATAATGAATGGGGGCAATGGAGAACATCGCCATCATCATATGCAATTCTCTTTTTTTTTTTTTTTTTTTTTTTTTTTTTTTTTTTTTTTTTNTTCTTCGCTTTGGATTCTTATTTATTATGGTCTGATTTTTTTCTCTTTTTATATAAGTAGTAGTAGTATAATTCAATGTCATTATCATATATTTCTCATCCTCGAAAAAAAAATATATCATGCATGTTTCATTTTCAATAAAGTGTAGCTAACTCGCACTTTTTTTTTTATATATATAAAAGAAAAGAATGGCTAAAAAAGTAGAGGACAAAATAGATCCGTCGGTGAAGAGACCTAATAAATTAACCTAAAAAAAAAAAGAAGCAAAGAGACGTAATGTTTTTTTTTTTTGTTATATAGTATGGTTTAATTTGTATTTTTTTTGTTTTCATTAAAATACTTTGATACATAACTTACAAACACACTACATTCATTTATGGAGGAAAATAGGGAACTTATAAAACATGCCAATAAAAAAAGACGACCACGGGATTAGATTATACTATATGACGTTGATATGTAACTTACATTGGGATTTGGGAGTCACAAAAGCAAAACACAGAAACTCAAATCATTCTCTACATAGTATATGATCTCGTCTTTTAAAATCATTAATTTCATTAATTATTTGCTAAATTTTACATTAAAAGTTTTAGGTAACAAAATATATATACTGTACTATCACCCGACCATTATTAAGATCGCAAGATAACACCATGCTATATTATTAACGCACGCATGATATAAAGATTGGGCCATCATGATAAATTATGATTTATCATCGCTAAGATATTTACTCTCGCAGAATGACTCATATTGTATATAGTTTTATGCGATTATAATCAGAAAAAGGGAGGCGTCTTATAAAGATGATCTTCTCAATTAACATATTCTATGCTTTATTTTGAATTTTCAGTTTGAATAAAAAGGAAAAAAAAAAAGAAAAATAATACCTTTAAAACTTTCGTGGTGTAAGAATAAGTCTTAATATGTGACTCGAATCTTTTAGTTTGATTTTAAAATCATATCCATCATACAGAAGCGAAGACCAAGAGGACTAATTTGTATAACAAAAAAAAAAATTGAAGGAAAATACAGATCCACATTAACTCACTACAACATAACTTAAAATTAAAAACTAAGATGATTAGATATAATTTTTGGTGGGCACGATTCAGAATAGCACGTGAAATATTATATTTATAAGAAATCCAGCTAACCGTGATCTACGCTAATTATGATTTTACAGAGCAAAAGTGA
Organism: Camelina sativa; assembly: GCF_000633955.1. NCBI lineage: Eukaryota > Viridiplantae > Streptophyta > Magnoliopsida > Brassicales > Brassicaceae > Camelina > Camelina sativa. The sequence continues at coordinate 27,184,530 of NC_025686.1, read as the reverse complement.
CTGTTTATCATTGGTCTGTTCTTTAAATAATAATTCTAGACCTAATCACTATGGAAAAATAAAAAGTAATTAAACAATACATTCCATAACTGATGAAAGGGTCATTACCATTTCGAGGATTTGTCCTAGTAGGACGAAAATTTTCGAGATTTTGAAACCTGTGTTGGACAATTTGCGGAAGCATGTCCTTGTTTCTGACAATGTATGCAGACAATAGCAGAAGCATGTCCTCATCTACATGCTGCTACATATCTATTAGGAGCTAGGAAAAAGGGTTATATATATCTTTTGATATAGCTGCTTGCTGCGTATAGAATTTACAATAATTATTCGCCATATACAACAACAATGTACAGTGGAGTCATGGCGTAGTACTAGTGTGCGTCAGTTCTGTATCCAATTGTTCCTCTCCTTCCGATCTCTCAGACTCATTCAGCATGAGAACAACTTGTCGCATCGATGGTCTCGCTACAGGAGACACACTCGTGCAAAGCAGTGCAATCTTCAACACAGTGAGCATATGCGAGACGATTTTCTCGTCTTCTAGATTTAACCTAGCATCAAGAACTCCAGAAGACAATGCATCTCTTCTTATGTAACTTCTTACCCAATTCACCACATCTCCTCCTTGATCTATTGGTTGAACTGGCGCTTTTCCTGTTAGCAGCTCCAACAGAACCACCCCGTAGCTATAGATGTCAGACTTCTCTGTCACTTTCATGGTGTATGCATATTCTGCAAAATTGTTAAAACAGTTTTAGTCAGTCCCCTCTCTGGATACCAAATTTCACAAACAGAAGCAAAAAAAAAAAAAAACTTTTACCTGGGGCAATGTAGCCATAGGAGCCAGCAATGGCAGACATGGATTTTGAATGTGGCATGTCAATAACTTTTGCTAGTCCAAAATCTCCCACATGAGCTTCAAACTTGTCGTCAAGCAGGATATTATTTGATTTAATGTCCCGGTGGAAGATTCTTGGCTTGCAATCATGGTGCAAATAAGCGAGACCCTGAGCTGCACCTAGAGCAATTTTAAATCTCTTAGACCAATCCAAGTCCCCTGAAGGATCATGGAGTATTTCTCCGAGGCTTCCCTTGGGCATGTACTCGTACAGAAGCAGATTTGATCCTTGGTGATTGCAGAATCCATGTAGCTTGACGATGTTACGGTGCCTGATATTCCCAAGAGTTAGAATCTCTGCTCTAAAGCTATTATCCACATTGTTGTTGTTTCCGCCTTCATGGTTTGATGCCAGCTTCTTGACAGCTAGAGTGTACCCGGCCGGAAGAACCGCCTTGTAGACAGTTCCACAAGCTCCTCTCCCAACTACAAAGCTCTCATCGAAATTATCAGTGGCTGCAACTAAATCTTGGAATGTGAATCCTTCCTTTGGAGGGAAGTATATGTCCAAAGACATTTCCGACAGTTGGCCATCTTGAGCAGAAGAAGCAACTGTCCTCACCGGTCGTCTCATGAGGTAGACAATGAGAGCAATCAGCATGAGAGAGACCCCGCCAATCGCAGCTGCAGTGATGGCTATGATTTTACTGGTACGCATTCCTCCGGTCTTCCCAGTTGACTGAGAAGGTGCGGAAGGCTGTGTTTGGATACACTGGTTGAGCGGCGGGCCGCAAAGCCCTTCGTTACCGATGAAGCTAGAAATGGATATGTTACGGAGAAGTGGAATAGGACCAGTCAAGTTGTTGTATGAAAAGTTGCAACCAAGCAAGCTGGAGAGATTAGCAAAAGAACCTGGTATTTCCCCTGACAAATTGTTGTTGTTGAGGAGGAGGAACTCAAGCATAACAAGATTACTGAGTTCAGGTGGTATTTCTCCTGTAAGCTTGTTGTAACTGAGGTTCAATGCTATCTGCAAACCAGTCAGACTTCCCAACTCCCGTGGAATGCTACCACTGAACAAGTTTCCGCCCATTTGTAGCTCTGTCAAGCGAGATAAATTCCCTAGAGCCACAGGTATTGTACCCGAAAGATTATTGTTTGAGAGCTTCAGAAGCTCAAGCTGGTAGAGGGAACCTACTTTACTTGGTAAGGTTCCAGAGAAATTGTTGCAGCACATGTCTAGTCGTTGAAGCATCTTGCAGTTGAAGATTTCAGAGGGGACCTCTCCAGTAAGCTTATTGGATGAGATATTCAAGGTACCGAGCTGTGAAAGTGTGCCAATCTCTCTAGGAAGCTCGCCCGTGAAACCATTATCTGCTAGCTGCAACCTTTGCAAGGCACTGCAGTTCCCGACCTCCCTGGGGATGGAACCACGGAATCTGTTCTGTCCCAACTCAATGGCTGTCAGATTAACCAGTTTACAAAGGTTAGATGGGAACCGACCAACGAGGTTGTTTCTGGCTAGACGAAGTTGGGTTAGAGTTTTGCAAGTAGTGATTCCAGTAGGTATGTTGCCAGAGAGGTTGTTTGCACCCAAGTTCAAGATGATCATATTGGAATGCAGGCAGAGGTAGCTTGGAATCCTTCCTCTGAGATTGTTATCGGACAGATCAAGCACCCAGAGATCACTGTACCAGCCAAGTTTTGAAGGTATGGTCCCGCTAAGGGAGTTCTGAAACAGCTGCAGCATGTAGAGTCCTCTTAGGTACTGAAACCCCAGGGGAATAGGACCCGTTAAAGCATTGATGGAGAGATCAAGCTTTGCTAGATTCTTCAAAGTAGTAAGCTCCACAGGGATGGTACCTGTGAGTTGGTTCTCAAAAAGATGAAGAAGCTCAAGCCCCTCTATGTTCCCTAACTCCAAAGGTATCTCTCCGGTCAAAGCGTTCTCTGAGAAATCTATCTCAATTGCATTTAAGAGATTACCAATCTCTCTAGGAATCGTTCCATTCAACTTATTTCTGTATAGGTAGAGAAACTCCAGTGACACAAGGTCCCCGAGCTCTTTCGGGATTGGCCCAACAAGCTGGTTCTTGTATAGAGCAAGAGTTTCTAAACTTGTGCAGTTGCTAATCTCCCTGGGGATAAACCCTGTGAACTCATTTTCCCAAAGAATCACCTGTGAAAGGTTCTTGAGCATTCCTATCTCTTTCGGTAATTCACCACTCAACTGGTTCTGTGCAAGACCAAGCATGACCAAGCTCTCACATCCACCAATCTCAGAAGGCAAACTTCCAGAGAGCATGTTCTGACCGGCTCGGAAGCTTGTCAGTCTCTTGAGGTTGCCAATGGAACGCGGCAATTGTCCACTGATGTTGTTGCTGTAAGTCACCAGTTGAGAGAGAGACAAAAGGTTCCCAATCTCCACAGGAAGAGAACCTGAGATCCTGTTGTTGTATATAATCAGATTCTCCAAAGAAACAAGCTTCCCTATTTCCACAGGTATCTCACCTTCAAACTCGTTATTGTTTAGTTTCAGAATCTCCAAGCTTGAACAGTTCACAATGTCCTTAGGAATATTCCCAGACAACTCATTATATGATAGATCCAGTTGCTGCAGATGAACCAATCCACCTATGCTCGGTGATAGCTTACCCGAGAGAACCATCGACGACAGATTCAGTGACAAAACCTCTGGATCACTCGAGTAATTACTGCAACTCACGCCTGTCCAGCCACAAGGTGCAGAATCACTTGAATTCCAGTTTCTCAAATTCTGCATATCATCCACAAACTTGCTCTTGATGTCAAGAAGATATTGACCTTCTAAGTTCAACCCTCTTGTCTCAGAGATCAAAACAATAAGAAGAAGATATATGAAAAAAACAGCAAGCCTCATCATTTCCGTTACCATTCATTCATACACAGAATCCCTTAAACCTTCCTTCGAAGACATCAACTAAGATGTAAATATTTCTGCAAAAACCCTCTCTTTATATATCTCTTAAAGATTAGATACCATACGACCATCCAAAAAAACTCAAATCATCTGGTATAACAAAACATATTTGAAAGAAAGAACACAGACCTTAAACCATGGATCTGAATTCAAGTCACATACCTCTAGAGATTCTACGAAAAGGAAACAACCTTTGAAACTGGTTTCAGGAAAGGAAAAAGAGAAATAGAAAGAGGTGCAGACCTTTTTTTCTCCTTTCCAGGAAAACAATATTTAAAGGAAATGGTCAAGCTATGATTAGTTTTTTTGATCATTGAAAGCTTTGAAGTTTGAAATTTGCTCATTAAAAAAAGTCTCTAATTCGTACTGGCCTGTCTTTAAATATTAGTTTCAGAAGCCTATCAGCTTTGCTTTTGTTAATTTCAAGTAAAAAAGAAACTAAATATTCGTTTTGTCTTTGAAGCAACAGAAAAAAGAAAGCCAATAATATATGAATTAGTCAAAGTGAAAACCAGAAGGCTCAAAATGATTTGACCTTTTTGTAAAATTGAAGGTATATGTAACTCAAGTACTTAAATCAAGATGATAGAGATGGCCGACACGGCATGAGAACTTGGCTTTCCTTCTTCTCTCACGATCTCATTCTCATGCATTATTCTATTGTAAATTATCAATTATAGTCCAAGCAAAACAGTTGTTTCAACTTTCAATCTATAATTCTATATACATACAGAATCACCTGATAAGAGGGATAAAACAACAACCAAGATAACCAGTGGAGAAGGGACAACAAGCTCGACTATAAACTATAGTCCAAGAACTAATGCTACGAGAAGCTTGTCAATTTGAGATCAAACTTCACTTTTGTATGAGACTACGTACTGAGAGGAACCCACTTCACCATTCACAGAAAGAAACCAAATAACTGTTCTCGGCTACCAAATTATGCTTATGCCAAAGATTGGTATAACTAAAGCTTCACTCTTTCAATCACCTTTTCATGTAATCACATTAACTTAAAAAAATCGAAGAAAAATGGATCCACATTAACTCACTACAGCAAAACTAAGAATTCATAACTATTTAGAGATTAGATGTAAAATTGGTGGGCACGATACACGGATTCAGAATAGCACGTGAAATATTATATTTGATAAATCCAGCTAACAGTACAGTGAACTACGCAAAATTACGAATCCCAGAGCAAAAGTGGCGGTATATTATTTTTGTGGTCACTACAGAAAATACAAAATTATAAGCCCAAAACAAGTAATTTACTAAAATACATAGTACGTAGGCTTAGAAGAAGTTACCGTTATGAGTTACGATTACGACAAGCGTTAGCAAAATGTGAAGGATCCCCACATGTGAAGCACCTTATACCACTCACTGGCTCTCCAGTTGCCGAGACGAAGCTTGTTCCACTGCCGCGTCGTCCTCCACCACTTTGGCCACCTCTACCTCCACGGCCACGACCACGGCTGCCACGTCTACCGCTTCCACCGCTATTAGACCATGTTGTTGCATTCCCACTACTGTTGCTGATGCTATCTTCCCATCTGTTAAAAAGCAGTGCATACAATGGAAAAGATTTGAGTGATGCAAAAGGCAAAAACGGATTTATGCAAAGAATCTGTGGTAAACCCCGACTCTTACGCAAAGAAACTGCAGCCCTGTGTCTGACATGAGAAGAATTTTCTTCCCCTGTTAGCTTCTGTGCTGGCTGTACGAAGAACACACGGTGCTCCACAAGTGTTACATGATACTGTACTCTCATCTGCATTATGACAAACGATATTCGAATGCAATTACGTGTCAATAAGGAAGACTTGATCTGGACAATTTGCTTGAAATTACCTAATTGATGATATTTTATCTCCTAAAATATTATATAAGGATCAGTACCATTTATCGGATTTGTTCCAGTAGGACGAGAATTTCGAGATGCTGAAGCCCGTGAGGGACAATTAGCAGAAGCATGTCCTCGTTGCTGACAATGTACGCAGACATTACTCTGTCTTGTATTGCTTCCTCGGATAATGTTTGGAGGTACAGTATCTGGAGCTCTCCTTGCTGCAAGAATAAATCATTGATTCTTTTTAGCCTAAATGTTCTTTATTCGCAAGACACTCTACTTAAGTTCTTGAATTCTCATTTAGGACAAATGATGATGAAAGAGGCTTTGTATGATCTCTAATACAAAAGTATATGTATTGTCTAACTACAAAGCACTAACCTTGAGAACGGGATCCAGTTCCACATATGTCTATCAACTGTTTAAGAATGTTATCACAGCCACCGACACAACCTGATCACAAAATTACCATATGACCATTTAGAAGAAGATCACGACGACACGTTGAGGCATTAAAAAATAAGGCAACAAATTGGTTGCAAATGTTTTACCCANGATCTGGACAATTTGCTTGAAATTACCTAATTGATGATATTTTATCTCCTAAAATATTATATAAGGATCAGTACCATTTATCGGATTTGTTCCAGTAGGACGAGAATTTCGAGATGCTGAAGCCCGTGAGGGACAATTAGCAGAAGCATGTCCTCGTTGCTGACAATGTACGCAGACATTACTCTGTCTTGTATTGCTTCCTCGGATAATGTTTGGAGGTACAGTATCTGGAGCTCTCCTTGCTGCAAGAATAAATCATTGATTCTTTTTAGCCTAAATGTTCTTTATTCGCAAGACACTCTACTTAAGTTCTTGAATTCTCATTTAGGACAAATGATGATGAAAGAGGCTTTGTATGATCTCTAATACAAAAGTATATGTATTGTCTAACTACAAAGCACTAACCTTGAGAACGGGATCCAGTTCCACATATGTCTATCAACTGTTTAAGAATGTTATCACAGCCACCGACACAACCTGATCACAAAATTACCATATGACCATTTAGAAGAAGATCACGACGACACGTTGAGGCATTAAAAAATAAGGCAACAAATTGGTTGCAAATGTTTTACCCAAGTGATTAACATCAAAGCCTGGTGGAATTCCAATTTGACGGAACTTGAAAAGTATCTTGTAGACTGGGCCTACAGAAATTGAACTATTTAGTAATAAAGACAAATCTTTCACATATAAATGCTGTGTCATTCAAGTGTAATATAGTTCTTGGATTTCAATTCACTGATACTAACGAATCTGTGGCCATACCTGGACCACAGGATTGACAAGCATTAGTAGTGACAGATGCTTCCAGTGTCGGTCCAGGAAGCCAGACTGCATTTCGACACTGAAGAGAGGCAAATATGTTAAACTATTTAATAGAAGCAAGCAAAGAAGCAGAAACGAAGAAATACTGAAATGTCAAATGATTAGATCATAATTTTCAGAAATAAGGCTACAATACAGAGAGCAAAAAGTATAAATCTGCAACAAATCATGTGGTAAAGAGCTTTGAAATTCTGACCTGAGGATAATTCATGCATCCAACCATGAAATTGCCATCCTGCAAAGACAGGGCATAGAATGTTTATCCTGCGGTTCCCATTAACAAGAGGAAGAAGAACAATTCATATTTCACATAGAATATATTGTTCAGACAAAATATATATTACCCGGTTCTTCCTGAGTGCCATATCTGATTCATTGCAGAGATTGCATCGTCGGACAACTTCACCAGCTGTCTGATTTTCACCTTCATCAGTGTTATTAGATCTGCACATGCAGTATCATATTNAATTCTCATTTAGGACAAATGATGATGAAAGAGGCTTTGTATGATCTCTAATACAAAAGTATATGTATTGTCTAACTACAAAGCACTAACCTTGAGAACGGGATCCAGTTCCACATATG
>NC_025686.1:27092718-27176015 GCF_000633955.1 Camelina sativa | reverse complement strand
ATATATATACATATAAATTATGCCAAGGAGAGAAGTCTTGCTATTACTCCAGCAAATAAAGTTAATTCAGATGTTTTATATGCTGTAGAGTTCAGACAGTCCTACCACTATATATAGATACATAGTTTTGCTATAACCAAATAAAATTCATCAAGATGTTTTATATAATTTAAAGTCCAGACAACAGTATCACAATCTGCTAATTGTATAGGCTGAAGTTGGAGATAAAGGTATGTTTCCCAAGGATTATATGTTTTCAACCTTAACTTAAGGTCCTTAAGGCTATGAGTGATCCTAAGAACTTATAGGTATAATGCTGGTCTAGTAAACAGACTTATATATGGTCACCAGCAGTTCCTGATTCTAACGTGTAGACGTTTATCAACACCCAAAAGCAGTTGCAGCCCTAGACTACATGCTGCCATAGTAATACACTCTAAAGGGTTAAAATCAAAATATTTTGTATAGAAATAAATAAGACAGGATAGATTCAGAAAGTTTTGACTATCATATCACCTACCAGGTGGGTTGGAGAAAACCGTGTATTAGCATCTTTTGTAGCATAACCCCGATCAAGAAGTTTCTTTATGTGGTCGTGCATTGTCGCATCGGTGCCAATGCCTGCCTAACATTCACAAGAAGGTAGGATAACAAAGAGTTACAAACACGATCGGATAAGAATTTTAGGGATAGGTAAACAAGAATATGCAAACACCACCTAGGTAAGCAAAAACAAGCCAATTTTTTTAATCACCTTGTCCATACAACTCAGTAAGTCAGCTTCACACAATAGCGGTGGTGGCCTTGTTACAGCTGAATCAAGAGTCAAAGTTGTTGGGATAAACTGCATATTACCAAGAAATTCAGAGACGTCATTAATAGTCCAGGCTGTAAGTACTAAGCAGTAGGACAGGGGTAAAAAAAACAAATCCAAAAAGTGAATGTTAATAAGAAATTCCAGCAGTAAGACAGCCTACAGTTTTGGGGAAAAATGTAAGCCACTGATAGAAACTCCATTATGTCTGTCTGAGGAAGAGTCTAGTAAATTTAAATATAGAAGACAGTCAAGATATGACTAGAAAATTAGCTCCCTGGACACAGTTTTATGCCAATAAACAAGCAGCCTCGCCCATTAGATAGAGCAAACTGTGTTTGCTTCTCCACATTTCTAGCAATTACTATCTTTCGGCCACTTTTATAATAACAATGACACCAGTTTCACTTGAACTAGAAACTACAATGCAAAGTAATGCCGTTCAATTGCATTATAGTTTAGTAGTTAAGGAAGGTAACTTACAAGCAAGGACAAAGTAGTTTATTCAAAAGAAACTTAGCAGAGATACAGAAATAAACAACCTGCTGCCCTTTTTCATACACGGGGATCACTGAACCTCCCCATGACTCAAAGCGGTACACCTCCAGGTAATTTTTCTAATCACAGAAAGAAAATTGAGGTCAGTATCAAATTAATTAGTAAAAGAACAAGTAGGCAAAATATATACTTCCAACAAACAGCAGCTTTACATTTATTTTACTACCGAAACAGTAAGCATCTTAACAGGCAAAGTAGCTTCATAATGTATTCCACAGAAACTACAACTAAAAGGTAGTGAGTGAAGAGTCTTACAGCTAATATTGCTCTCCCAGATGCAGAAAAGCGCTCACCAGAAATATCAATTTCGACGGTAGTTTCAGCAGCTACTGCTGGCTGGGAAACACATGCTAGGTAATGGCGGACAACTAGCTCATATACATTCTGAAATTGTGGGAAAAAACGTTGGTTCAAACGGAGAAAAACAAGATCATACCTATGCTTAGGAATGTTAACGAGACCAACAGCCATACTTACAAGGTGATCTCTGCTCCAGTTAGACTCTCCGCTAGAAAACTTTGTTGGGTGAATGGGTGGGTGAGCCTTGTCATCATGACCACCATTACCAGGGTTTCTCCAGAGCCCCCCTTCGGGTTCCAATAGTCTTTGTGCATATGAACCCCATGCAGGATGTCTTGTTTGTTCCTCCACCATAGCCTAGACACAACTAGAGATCCTAAGAGACTATCTAAGGAAATCATAAACTCCAAATCAACCATACTTGCTCATGAGAAAAAGTTACTCACACGTAGATCTGTCCTGCTCGAAAAAGAATCAGTCTCTGTACGAGGATAGCTGATGAAACCAGCCTGATATAATTCTTCTGCCACCTATCCAGACATTTCTGATATATTAAACAGTGAGATGTAGTTGTAATTCAAAGACCTATCAGCCTAGAAGCAGCACAAAACTCTACCAAGATACAATAAAATTTAGATTACTTTAAAAAAATGCAGTCCTACTAGCCAAAGAATCCTAGGAAATTTATCTGAACCAGGCTAATATACTCATTCGGACCTTCATGGTGTGCTCTGAACTCAGGCGGAAGTATCTTGAAGCACGTTTTTCAAGTTCAATGGTGTTCAAAGGATAAGGAGGATATTTGAATCGTTCCCTTGGATGTGGGACATTCATTACCTGGATGGAGATTATTAGGAAAATTACACAATTTAACTGTAAGATGCAGTATCGGATGATAAAATTCCCTCTGATAAGATGTTTTCTTTTTTAACTCACGGTGGCAGTAGGTTCTTCAACACACATCTCATATAATACGACAGCTGAAGCATAATCGAAGAGATGACCACGCCTGCAATAGAAATTATATCAATGTCACTTTTAAGAAGATTAGATCGGGAACAAATATAATCACTGCAGTTGATAATAATACATCCAATTAAAGGTGGCAATGCCTTCTTCTGATNTTGGTGAGAACAGTTGATTGTCCAAAACTCTTCTGGTTCATGTGCCTGGATCTCCCAGTATCGCTCTACAATAAATCCAAGTGTAGGAAACTGCAGTTGAGGCAGAGAAATATTAAACCTAGCTGCATTAAATGGCTCTGATATGTAAAATAGGACTGATATTTCTGAACTTCATCGATACTGGTTTTGCATTACCTGACAAGGACCATAACTTATAACACGACTCCTCTCCTCACCCGTGGAGTCAATAGCAAACCTATCTCTCAGCAACATAGTCTGAAATCTAGTGAAAGAAGCACCAATGCGTAGGTCTATTTCCTAAAGTATTCAAAAATAAATATTAGCTAACACAAATTTATAGAAAATACCAACGCACATACACACAACAGGAATTTCAGGAGAAAGTCACTTGTCTAGCATCTACAGCCTCAGCAAACAGTTGATTAGGATCTCTAAGATTCTGAACTGCTTCGTGAATTTCCCTAGCAATTCCAACGCCAACGCATCATTAGAGTTGGTATAAACGTTTGAGATAGAGTGATCAGTAGAAGATATATGAAAAAACAAAGTGTTCAGCAATCTCTACCTGGCAATTAACGCAGAGAAATGAGCCCTCCGTATAAAAAGATTATGTTTGACAGCTCTGCAAACATCAACAACTTCAAATGCAATGTTTTCACCTTCCCTATCACAATCAAGCCACAGCACAAGCCAGTCGCTTTTCCTCGCTTCATCCTCCAACGTCTTCTTAATATCCTTTTTGTCCTAAATCGCTCAAAACCAGAATTAATCAAAACTTGGAAATCAGAAAACCCCAACTTAAAATTATAAACCAGAATTCCCCAATTTCTACAGTTGCGATTACCAAAACAAATCAGACCCAGGCAACAATTCCTAGTTCGAGAATCAATGACTAAATCAACTACCCAAAATTGCACAATCACGCACAGGACATCACTTACCTCGGGAACGTGTTTCAGAACCGGAGCTTGGTACAGATCTGCCGGGTCGCAGGAGTGCCATTTACGGTAGCGATCGGAAAACTCAAGCTCCATCAGGTGCCCGATGACGGAAGTCATTAGCATACGACATGGCTGGCCATTAATGGCGTAATCGAACTCGAAGATTTTGTTGTAGCGAGACCTACCCTCTCGAGTCCGGAAACTTCCATTGGACAGAATCCCCGCCACTGACTTCGCCACAGACGGTTTCTCCGCCACGTTCAACACCGTCACGGGGCCACCGCCTCTTCGCGACATCGCCGGAAGAAAAAAAACCCTAACGGTTCGTAATTTCGTTTTTTTGTTTTTTCAGTAGCCTAATTTTCCCGCTCTTGTGTGTAGCCTAGCTTCTCTAAGGGCATCGGCAATGGGGGAACACTTTAGGATGTTCTTAGAGTAAAAATATTATGAAAATAATCTAAGATCACTAGTTAAGATCTTTTATTAAAAAGTTAATGATTGGGAGAACATGTTTAATATCATAAGATTTAATAGTATAATATTTTTAAAATATATTACATTTATAAAAACTGTAAAAATAACATTTAAATTGCAAACTTATAAAACTTGTACTAAAATTCAAAATATAATACCAAATTTTTATGAAACAAAAAATCATTAAAGATTAGAAAAAAAACAAACATATTACTTAATTAAAACAAACAAACATTTTATTTAATTAATACATAGTTTAAATCAAATCCTTTTTTAATTTGTGAAAAATTGTTTGCAAAAAATTGTATCCAATCACACCTTGCCACGTCAGCTTAGAGCTGAGCCTAGATCAGTTCTACATCAAGAACTGGAAAACATGTTCTTATGCCACTATTCATTATATTTATAATTTTAATGGGCTAAAAACACACCAAGTGTTCTTCCATTGCGGATGGCCTAATGGTGTCTTCGACGGAAAAAGTATTGAGGAATTACAAATAGATCCACATTCTGCTATATTGGGCCCGGCCCAATTGTCAATTTCTAAGCACACTTGCAAAATTAAGGCCTGATAAGGCCCAATAAGGCCTTATGATAATTTACAAAATCGGTATAAGAGAGAGAGATAAAGTCAACGAGTTGACTAAACATGAAAATTTCTCCGATAGCTTTCTCCCTTCTCCTCACTCTTATATCGCCGGTTCTTCTACGTTGCTCCGGCGATTTCACCGGTAGCGTCGAGGATGAATCTCCGCCGACCGTATGTATAGTCGGGAGTGGGATCGGAGGCTCATCCGTAGCTCACTTCCTCCGTAGCTACTCTGTTTCCACCGGCTTAAATCGAGCCAAGATCCTAATGTTTGAGCGTCACGAGATAGTCGGTGGACGTATGAGAACAGTTACTGTCTCCGGTGATGTTTTCGAGGCCGGTGGTTCGATTCTGCATCCGAAGAACTATCACGTTAAGGATTTCGTCGAGAGGTTTAATCTGACGGTTCGATTGCCGACTCCGATTGAAGAATCTTCAGCGATTGGAATCTGGGATGGGAAGAGTTTTATTGTTAAAACATTCGGTTCCCGTATCAAATTCCCGTTTTTGGATACGATCGTGTCTTGGTTGAATGATCTCTACTTGTTCTTGCGTTATGGGTTCTCACTGTTGAGAATGAGCAGCTTCATTGAGGTATTTAAAACTTGAACCTTTGGTTTCATGCTGAATCTGTAGTAGGGATGAATTAGTTGTTGTAAAGTGATTTACTTGGGAATAATGATTTTGAGGATGTGTTCGTGTGACTTGATTTGCGTCTAGGTGTGTGTGTGTTGTGTATCCTTTTGTATGTTGACTGATGTAGATTTTTATGTATGTATGTAGAATACAGTTGATAATTTCTTGAAGTACTATGAAAGTTTAGAGTCAAGACCTATCTTCGACAATGTTGAAGGGATGCTTAAATGGTCAGGATTGTACAATCTCACAAAGCTCACTCTACAAGAGAAATTATCTGAAGCTCAGCTTTCTCCTTTACTAGTCAACGAGCTGGTTACAGTAAGCTTTCTCACGATTTCAGCTAAAAGTGTTATTTTTGAAGCCATTTTTACCCCTTATTGCTATTGTCAAATTTTCTCACACTACAGTACAGTTGTTTAGCTTGTTTAATTTGTTGACTCCAGGTTATTACAAGGATAAACTATGGACAGAGTGTACTCATCAGTGGACTAGCAGGTGCAGTCTCCATGGCGGGTTCAGGTGGTGGTTTATGGTCTGTTGAAGGCGGAAACTGGCAGATGGCTGCAAAGCTGATTAATCATTCAGATGTTACATTACACCTGAACGAGAAAATTGAATCCATATCACATCTCGGTAAGTATTACGAGCTTAAGTCCACAAAAGGAAACAGCTTCAAGTGCGATGTCACGGTAGTTGCCACACCATTAGACGAGGTGGATATACAGTTCTCACCCGAGATCTCAATTCCAAAGAGGGAATTACAACACACACACGCAACATTCGTGAGAGGACTTTTAAATCCAGTAAGTATTATTCATAGTGGAGTTTTAGCTCTAACCTGATCATGATTCTGATTTCCAACTAATTTGTGATTGTTTTCTCTCTGAAAAGGGATATTTTGGGATGAAATCAGTTTCTGATGTTCCAGCTTTGGTGGGAACACTTGAAGATCCTCTAATTCCATTCTCAAGCATCTCAATTCTAAGGAAGTATAGTGACACAGATATGACATACAAGATATTTACGCGACAAACTGCATCAGATTCATTGCTTGATGAGCTCTTCAGGTAGTTACAACACAACTCCTGTCAGATTCATTACTAACTTAGATCTCTTCAGTTTTATTGAAGCTTGAATTCCTTTTTTCCCAAACAGTACGAGAACCGAAACCATTCGAATAGACTGGGGTGCATATCCCAAGTACCACGCGCCTGAAGTATTTGCACCGTTCATATTAGATGATCATCACTTGTACTATGTGAATGCTTTTGAAAACGCAGCAAGCACAATGGAGACAAGTGCAGTAGCTGGTGAGAACATTGCCAGACTCATAATATCCAGATTCATGACAAAAGAATCATCATCTTCATCCTCGGACAAAAGAAGCTGTAGTTCTGGTCTGCACTCAGACTTATAAGCAACTCTTGACTGTGATCTTTGAAGAAGAAAATGATGTTGTGTATATAGACACATAAAGCTGTAAAAACTGTAACCTAAGCGTTATGATGAAGGTTTGTCATATTCTTTTCGAATATTAACAGATAGATTCACGCATACAAAAACAGAGGAAGTTAGGTATCCTTTTATTACGACAATAACAGAGGAAGCAACATCACTTTGTCCAATCACATAATGACACATCATTATATTTTTTATTTTTTTTACTAATTGTGCATTTTCATAAATTGGTTTTCCACTCGTGGTTTCTCTTATTAATATTACTAATTAATGAAAAATTCCTATAATCAATGTATAATATTTATTTATTAATACAATGTACAGAGTCCTGTAAAGATCCCATTTTTTCAGGAACAGACGCGTCTTCTTCTTGTTCTTCTTTGGTAAAAGAAATCAGAAGCGAAGAAGAAGAGGTCAAATTCGATTCGATCGGAGAAGATGGGTTGCTTCAGTTGCTTCGACGGAACCCAAAAACAACAGCGTAAGGAAGAAGAGAGACAAGCCTCCGCTGAAGCTCGCGCCAGAGCCGCCGAAGCTGCACAGCGACGGTTTTTTTAAAAAAAATCTCTTCTCTCTTATATTTTCGAATCGCCTCTATTTAAAAATTGATCCTTTAGGGATTTAGAATCTTAAATTTTTTGAAATTGTAGATATTTGATTTTGTAACGCAGGAAAGAGCAGTTTGATAAGTCTGCAGCTGGAAGAGCAGCACAAGCTCAATTAAAGCAAATGGCTAAACAATCTGCAAATACTAACAAAGGAGAGCCTGTTCTTAAGGTTTCTCTTACTTTCCTCAATTTATTATTATGTATCATCATCATCATCATCATCAAGTTAAAGTTTGCTTATTTAGCTTTTTCTTTGGTATAAATTGCAGTGGCAAATGACGTAACTATGAAGTCCTGGTTTCATAAGCTCACCCGAATTGTGAGATTGTTCCATTGTAAATTGTGTACACTTTTATGTTTGCAAGTCTTTTTAATGTGAATGGGAGGCTTATTATATTCTTCCTTGTTCATCTTATTATCTTTTGAATTTGCAATAAACGTAAAAAACAGAGTTCAATGTTTAAGATCATCTCTCTGTTTTATTGTGAGCTTTGTTAGAGAATCTCAAGTCAAATGAGCTGATAGCTTTAGTTTCGGCGACATGTAACATTCATTTATGCTTTTGTGATTTGTGCGAATGTCTGATACGCTTTTTAGTTCAATGATGGAGCTTTGTGTTTTTGGTGACATGTTTATGTGTTTTTATACCTGAGCAAGCTTAAGTAAAGAGTCTCAGCATCATCGAGACAATACTCTTTGTAATACATTTTCTTGGTTTCTCTGAAGATTTTGTATACAAAAACAGGAAAGAGAAGATGGATTTACTCATTTGATTTAGATATACTCACATGTCTAATTAAGAAACAGAGTCACACATGTTACTAAAGACAAAGATGTACCAAGTTATATATGGACATCAAGAGATGTTGTTACTACACATTTTTCTCCGCAATACAGTACATGAAAAAAAAAAAGACCAGGAGACTTGTTATTCTGTGAGGCTTGACTCTTGTGCTGAATCATCTTCTCCTCTTTCCTTGTGAAGAAACTTACCACACATGACAGTTCCAACAAAATCAAGCATCCCATGTTTCACAAACTCCAGCCTCTCCGAACTTTCCATTACCGAGAACCCAAACCGCTGAGTCCAAGTGGTCACAACATTTTGTGCAGCCGGTAAGACCAGTCTACGAACTCCCATCTGAGACATTTGCTTCTCCAACTCATCCATAAGCACTCTGCACATCCCACTTCTCCTGTAGTTTGACAATGTCGCCACCAAAGGGATCTCGACTACATCTTTATCCACTCTCACTGCAGCCACTGTGACAGGTTCGTTCTCTTTCTCTATCAAGACCGTGTAAAATCCTCGGCCAACGCCATTTCGATCTTTCTTGAATATCAGCTCCTCAACAAGGTCTCTCCCAGAGAAATGATCTGTGGTAGGCTCAAACCCCTGGTGAAGTATCTCGACAGCAGATTCTAGCTTGGACTTTTGCTCATCATCATAGTGTTCACCATCGTTTGGAGCTCTCATCAATGTCCAGACCAAATCATCATTGTCGCCTACTGCAATTTTGCATCCTAGGAGATTCTGAAGCGCGGAAAAGGCTCTGTTGCACTGACTACTACAGAACCAGCCTTTACGGGAAACAAAGCAAGGCTTTTCTTTCAAACACTTGAGATGGAATCTTCTTTGGCACTGCTCACAAGTCATCAACTTACTGTTCGAAGGTGATTCCGTTGATCCACAGATATCGCAGCAGCAACAAGGGCAGAACCACATGTCTTCCTCGGGGAGGCTGGACATACCGAGGCAAGTTTGGTGAAAAGCTGAAGGACAACCATCACATAGAAGCAAATCTCCACCCCAGTGACAAACACAACACACATCACAGTTCATGTCCGGATCACGATCTTTTTTACAGAACCTTAGAGACTCTTTGTCAAGTTTGTTCTTCTGCTGCTTCTTTTCCATCACTTGTAAGATCTTCTTTAGAGATTTCTCTACCTTCGCCCTCCTTATATCTTCACTCGCCGTCTTCCTTCTCTTCCTCTGTTGTTGGTTCAATCCATCAACATTGACAACGGGTCTGATCTTCTCTTTCTCCCCATTAAACGCAGCCGTATCACAATCCTCCACTCTATTCATTATCTTCTTCTTCTTCTTCTGTTGTTGGTTGGATTTGGATACATCAAAATCTGGATCGGGTTTGATCAATTCACCAGACGAATGCTTCTCTTTATCCGGAACTGTGCTATCGATATCGAGATCATCAACCCTAGACCTTTTCTTGTTCTGCTTCTGTCTCTGGTTCAATACATCTAAACAGGCAAGTTTTCGTGGAGAGCAAGACAAGTCATCATGTTTAGGAACGACTTGTTGTTGTTGAGAGTTTTGGCGGAGACAAGCCTTGACTAAAGAGTAAAACCACCTTCCATTGGGAGACTTTAAACGCAACTCTCGCTTATTCCCTTTGAGATAGTAAGAGAAAACCCAACCAAGAGCCGAGAGATGTTTCTTAACCTTCATCGACAATTCCGATCGTTTGCCTTTATCGCACTTGTTTCCATCCTTTATCATCGAAAGCCACTGCTCCATTGATCCTGGACTTAGCTCTGCTTCCATCGGAACAATATTAGACGAATCCATCATATGAGACATCCGAGAGAGAATACAAAACAATGACCTAGGGTTAGAGAGCAAACTGCTGATATATATATATAAGGCTCAAGAAGAAATAAAAAAAAGGAAATTTTCTAATTTCCGAATTTTAAAAACAATTTTAATATATGCTCCAAATATTATAAGCAGAAAAAAAAAAGGCAAATTATAAAAATACACGTGTGACGTGTGTTAAGTAACTAAACCCTAAAAAGTCAAACTCGTCTGAAAAAAAAATTAGAGTCTGTCGCCGGCGACACTGAATCGAACCACGGAGCAATCCGGTGATGTCACTCAATCTGTCTCGTCTTTCACTTCTCTCATCCCCTCGTATCTCAATTTCAACTCACGCTTCTCAGAAAGGTCACTCTTTTTTTCCAATTTGGTTTCCAATTTCGACGTTTTGTGATTGCTTTGGTGATTCGATTGCAAGATTCAATTTTTATTTTTGGGGTTTAATGGATAAACGAATTTTAATTCTCTAGTTGCGTTTACAGGATACGTTAGATGCTCGTCGATGAAGTCGTATAGATTATCTGAACTTAGTTATTCACAAGTTGAGAGTTTGAAGTCACGCCCTCGCATTGACTTCTCATCTATTTTCACCACTGTAAGCTTTTTTTTTTTAACTTCTTCCTTCCTTCTTGCTTGAGACTTCTCTTACCCCGTGACAATGAGCTCGCTCGTCTTGTGTTGTTTATTAGGTGAACCCTATTATTGATGCTGTACGTAGCAAAGGGGATGCTGCTGTCAAAGAGTAAGTGAAGTGTGACTCAATTCTTTACTTTTGAAGTCACTGTGTCTTTCCATTTCATTTGATTCTATGCCAACACGTTTCAGATATACTGAAAAATTTGACAAAGTTCAGTTGAATAACGTGGTTGAAGATGTGTCCGAGCTTTCTATTCCTGAGGTAGTAGATTAACTTTGTTTATACAAGTTTCCTAAACCAGTTTTTATCTGGAATATCTGAAAATGATGTTCCTTTCTCTGTATCGATCCATGCCTTTTTTGTTTCCAGCTTGATTCCAATGTAAAAGAAGCGTTTGATGTTGCGTATGACAACATTTATGCGTTTCACTTTGCCCAAAAGTCAACTGAGAAAAGCGTTGAGAATATGAAAGTAAGTCAATTCAGTTTTACTCATTACGTTTTTTTAAGTCTTCTTTACACAATGAACTTGATGTACTAATCTTCTTCACTTGTTAACTTTGTTAGGGTGTCAGATGTAAGAGGGTTTCAAGATCTATTGGGTCTGTAGGTCTTTATGTGCCTGGTGGAACAGCTGTTTTGCCATCAACTGCTTTGATGCTTGCAATTGTAAGCTCTCATGTTTATTACTTTTTCCTTGTTCATTGTTATTGTAATTTTGTGATAATCTGGTCTTTCTTACTTTATCTTCTCTCTCTCAGCCTGCTCAGATTGCTGGATGTAAAACAGTTGTCCTTGCTACTCCACCATCTAAGGATGGTAGCATATGCAAGGTAGTACTCGATATTACTCACTTTTTTTTTGTTAATTAGCGATCTTGTCACTTAGCTTATGGGTTTGTTGTGTTGTTTCAGGAAGTTCTGTATTGTGCCAAGAAGGCTGGTGTAACTCACATACTCAAAGCTGGTGGAGCACAGGTATGGTTGTGTTGGTCTTTTCCCCCTATGTTTATATGCTGGTGATCGTTACTCTCTCTAAGATTGTATAAATTTCAATTTTGGTTTGCAGGCTATAGCTGCCATGGCCTGGGGAACAGATTCTTGTCCTAAGGTAAAAACAACGATTAATGTGTTTCGGTAGCTACATCAAACATTCTGCCAACCAACCACACATGAATTTGCTTTGGTTATTATGGCAGGGTGAGAAGATCTTTGGTCCTGGGAATCAATATGTTACAGCGGCTAAGATGATTCTTCAAGTACAGATATCTTTCCTCAGTTGCTACTGGTCCTAATTTGTTGAACTACTCTTTGATTTTTTTTCTTCCCTGTTACTGCAGAACAGCGAGGCAATGGTTTCCATTGATATGCCTGCTGGTCCTTCAGAAGTCCTAGTCATCGCTGACGAACATGCTAGTCCAGTTTACATTGCAGCAGACTTACTTTCTCAGGTACTTTCATAAAAGAAGTTGCAAATTTCGATACATAGTTTGTCTCCACCTTATTTGTTTTCTTCAGACCTACAGGGAGCGGCTAACTTATACATTTCTTTTTTGGTTTCTCTGAAGGCTGAGCATGGTCCAGATAGTCAAGTTGTTCTTGTTGTTGTAGGTGATGGTGTAGATCTCAAAGCCATCGAAGAAGAAATTGCCAAGCAGTGTAAAAGCCTTCCTAGAGGAGAGTTTGCTTCAAAAGCACTAAGTCACAGTTTCACAGTGTTTGCTCGAGATATGATTGAGGTACCCCTCCCGTTTACGATTCACCCTTACTGTTACTATCTCAAAACAACATCTGTAACATCACTCTTTGCTCTTCAATTATCCAGGCAATATCTTTCTCAAATCTGTATGCACCCGAACATTTGATCATCAATGTCAAAGACGCTGAGAAATGGGAGGGACTGATTGAGAACGCAGGTTCTGTTTTCATAGGGCCATGGACTCCAGAGAGCGTTGGGGATTATGCGAGCGGGACAAACCACGTTCTTCCAACATACGGATATGCAAGAATGTACAGTGGCGTCTCTCTCGACTCTTTCCTGAAGTTCATGACTGTACAATCTTTGACAGAGGAAGGTCTGAGAAACCTTGGTCCTTATGTGGCGACTATGGCTGAAATCGAAGGTTTAGATGCACACAAGAGAGCCGTCACTCTCAGACTCAAGGATATCGAAGCCAAACAGCTTTCCCAAACAAATTGAGATTCAGATTCAGACAAACGAGGCAAAACTGGTTTTTGTATTGTGTTAACATATTTGGTTCCCTAAGATTGGTTGGTTGATAATAAAATAAGAGATGTTCGGAAACTCTTACCATAGTCTAGCTTTTCATTATTTAACCACCTTCTTACAACATAAGGGATATGCGAGAATGTTCATATATATGACTGTACAGTCTTTGACAGATGAAGGCCTGGAAAGTAATTGGTGAATGTTGACTTTCGATTAAAACACAATAGGATTCCAAATATACAAATTTGACAGTGACTTCAAGAGCAATAAAGGCACACAAAAGAAAGTGCTAAAAGAATGATAAAATCGTCTGTCTTGCTGGCTGATCAGTTTCTTCTAGCTCAAGCCGGCAAAGGTTCTTCAAGAACTGCACGGGAAAGAAACAAACCAAACAAAATATGTCTTGAGCCTAGTCCTTACAAGTCCTAACAAGGAGAAGAGAAGACCAAAGGATATACCTTTTGTTTTAGTGGCGGATTCAGCTGGTTTGATTTCCGCATTGGAAGCGACAGGGGCTTTTGTTGGCACATCCGGAAGATCCAGCTTGTCAGATTCTTCGGACTCCTTTGTAGGCACTTCAGGCATCTCATCGACAATAAGCTTTAAGCAAAACATGCATCACCATGAGTCTCTCTATCTAGTAAAGATAATAATAAGCAAGTTTGTTTTTGAAAAGGCATGAAACAAAACATACCTGACTTTCTAGGTTGTCAAATTCTGCTAATATATCTTCTTCATCCTCTTCTGATAGTTTCTCTCCCAATATAGCATTCAGCTCCTGATATTCAAAAATGTTATAATCATCAAACACAAAAGCTCGACAAAACGACTCAATCTAGACAGCTCAGAACAAAATGTAAAAAGAGGTAGTAGGAAGCTGCTAGTGAACTTCTCTGTATACCCGGGAATCAACAATGAAGATATTCAAATTCTGACAAAGCAGATACCATAATACTGAATCATAAACGCAAACACTAAAACGATAAGATTCCAAAAGTTTTTGACTCACATCTTGATAAGCTTTAGCATCAGCAGTATCATCCATTAGTTTTTGAACATCATCAAGGTCCAACTCGCTTTGAATGGCTTTAATAGCACTATTACCCTGTTTTAAACTCTCAAACACGGCCTTTTGTTTGCTCGTAAGTTCAATATCTGCCAACTGAAAAGATAACACATGAAAGTTTGAGAATTTCACATGAAAGAGATGATGCTGGATACAAATAATAAAACACAAAAGGGGGAGAAAGAAAGAGTTACTTGTTGTTCAACATTGATGACCCACTGATCAACTTGCTTCAATAAATCTTCCTGAGTTCGTTTCTTCCTCAAAGCTAACAAAGCCCTGTCCTTTCTCTTTTCTCGGATTAAGTCTCTTGCAGCTTCCTTTTCCGCTTCAATCACTTTCTCAAGCTAAAAGTATCAAAATTTGAGAAGATTGGAGGTTTGGTTAAAACCAAAGAGATGATGAGCCAAAAGAAATCAAAAGCTGGAGTCTTTTTTCAATCACTACTACTAAAAACACACAATCAAAACCATCCCATTGGACAACAATTTTAGGAAATTTTGAATGAATCAAAACAAAACTAGATGATGACAATCCATAGAGATGAACAAGTATGAGAATTAAAAAAGAAACCTTTTGCTGATATTGAGCAAGTTTGCGTCTTTGGGTTTTGAGAGATAGAATCGCTCGATCAACCTCCGTGATCTGTGGTTTCTTCACGAATAAATTTCCCATCTTTCTTTCTTTCTTCACTTATCGGTCGAGTCCACCCAATTTAACAAAATCAAACAATTCGAACGAGCAGATATAGCAAGATCCAGACGAGATATCGATTAAGTTTCTATAGATTTCCCAAAATTGCTTCTCTCCAATTTCAAACCAAAGTCCAATTTTTGTTGTTTCCTCTCTCTCTCTCTCCCCTTTTCAGTTGGATCAAACACAAACCGGACCGAGCCAATCTAATTGGAGATGGAACCGATTTAACCGGATTGATTTCATCTACACTGAAAAATCAAAAACCGAAATCGAAGTAAGCGTTTTATAAAACCGGCCGGTTTGGGATGAGTCTGATTTTGATTACTTTGGCTGGCTCAAAACGTCGTCGTTTGAGAGCATGTAGTGAAATCTAAAGCCAGACAGATCCTAAATCTCGTCGTTCTCGACGACGGAACTCAAGGACAGCTAGGTCCAAAGATCGAAAGCTTGGAGGAATCTTGTAGAATTGTCTCCACATCTTACCCTGTGAGTCTCACTCTATTCCGAATTGTTCTTTGTTGTCATTTGGTATTATAACTACTTGGAATCATAATTCGATTTTTTTGTACTTTTTTGCTCTTCTCTTGAGTTTTAAAGTTGTATGAATATATCTAGATTTGATCTATGTTCTCATGGATTGGACAATTAAAGGGTGTTGCTTTAATTCGATTCTTATATCCTAACTCGTCACTGAGCTATCTTCTGCTTTCTTTGATCGCTTTAAAGTGGAAATTTTGCTTCTTTCTTTGGTTTCATCTTAAATGTATCTGTGGTTTGAATTGATTATATATGTTAGTATAATAGTATTAAAAGACTTGCCTTTACCAATCCTTATAAATTGTGTGTTTGCCGTTTTAGTTTGAATGGAACCTGTTACACCATCTCCCATTATATGGCCAAATGGAGGTGAACTCACGAACGAGTGGGTACATGGGCTTATGTCGTCTTTCGAATGGTCTTCATGGAATCTACCTCCTTCCCAGTTACCTTCACTATTGCCAGTCAACGTCTTTGATTCCCTCGTCCTCACCGCTTCCAAAATCCTCCACAAAGAGCGTAACTGTGTTCATATCAATGATCTTGATTCTGAATCAAACGTTGTTGTGGTTGGTGACATTCATGGTCAGCTCCATGACCTTCTCTTCTTATTGAAAGATACTGGCTTTCCTTGTCAAAACCGGGTTTATGTTTTCAACGGAGATTATGTGGATCGTGGTGCTTGGGGACTCGAGACCTTCCTTGTCCTCTTGTCCTGGAAGGTTAACTCTTTAACTTAAAACTAGCTATTTTGCTAATGGTTCAAAATCTTAGTTTTTTTTTCCTTAAAGCTTATTTCTTTTTGGTTTGTTTAGGTTTTAATGCCGGATAGAGTCTACCTTCTCCGTGGTAATCATGAGTCAAAGTATTGTACATCCATGTACGGTTTTGAAAGGGAAGTGCTTACGAAATACGGTGACAAGGGAAAACATGTGTACCGCAAATGTTTAGGTTGCTTTGAAGGTCTTCCTTTGGCTTCCATAATTGCAGGACGTGTTTATACAGCACATGGAGGGCTTTTCCGTAGTCCAGTCTTGCCTAAGAAGAGAACAAAAGGGAAAAAGAACCGTCGTGTAGTTCTTCTAGAACCTGAGCCGAGCTCTTTGAAACTCGGTACTTTAGATGAGTTGATGCAAGCTCGAAGATCAGTTCTTGATCCTCCTTGGGAAGGTTCAAACTTGATTCCTGGGGATGTTTTATGGTCTGACCCTTCAATGACTCATGGCCTTTCCCCAAATGAACAGAGAGGCATTGGTCTTCTTTGGGGTCCTGATTGTACAGAGGATTTTTTGAAGAAATACGAACTAAAGGTGAAACCAAACTAAAAAATATTGATACTAGTTTGTTTCCCCAAATACTGATTTGGATCAAATGTTTTTACTTCTGTTGATGCAGTTAATCATCAGATCACATGAAGGTCCAGATGCTAGAGAGAAGAGAACTGGTCTTGGTGGAATGGACAAAGGATATACAATAGATCACACTGTCGAATCTGGAAAGCTTATCACTATTTTCAGTGCACCAGACTATCCACAATTCCAAGTATGTATTTTACGCCTTCCGCAATTTGAATTTTCTAAAAATCATATAAGATGCAGATCAAATTAATCTTTTTGTTTCTTTGTGTGTTGTGTAGGCAACAGAAGAGAGGTACAAAAACAAAGGAGCATATATTATATTGCAGGCTCCTGATTTCTCTGATCCTCAATTTCATAGTTTCGAAGCTGTTAAACCGCGACCAAAGGTAACTAAATTTTCACCATTCTTGTAATGAACCGGTGTGAGTTTTTTTCTTTGTGTTGTTTTGATAAATACATTCGGTTTTTAAAATGTGCAGGCGCATCCGTATTATGACTTTGAAAATGTGATTGATTCTGATGATGAAATGGATAAGTCGGCTATGGATACCAACGACGAACAACCAAATCGCTAACCAGTCTTGGAAATAGCTGAAAAGAAGAATCTTGAAATGAAGTTTTTTTTTTTACAGTTGTTGTGATTAATCATTATTATTTGCAAAAAGGACCATGGAAGCAAATGTAGAGAAAAGAGATGAAGAAAATCATTTGTAGTAGAATTAACAATTTATTCAAGTTATGGATGGACGATGAAGAATTACTAACCAGCTTCAGTCTCATTTAATTAGTTCTTAGTTCCTAAACCTATGATTTAAACCGAAAAATTCAAATGAAAACCGCCTTAAAGGCACATGAATTAGAGAGATGAAGAAAATCATTTGTAGAATTAACAGTTCAAGCTTACCTAAATCTTGAGGTTTTAGAGAGGTCTCAAAACTGAGTGGTGAATCGAGTAGCAGATTAGTCAAATGGATGGAAGTTTGTGGGTCAAGTTATGTGTATGTCGGCATTATAGTTTTCGCTCTGGGATCTTGACAATACTAGAATCTTATCCAAGAGAAATTTATGTGGTTAAGAAATTCTAAGTAACAAGACAGCTTATTAAATGCCGAATAGGGTAGCAATTTGTTCAGATGAATGTAATGTCTTCTTGTGAAATGACAATATGAAGTGGTGGTTGATGCTACCTATCGTATGGTTCCTTACTGCACTTTGAAGCATTTATTTATTGCAATTATTTTCGATTTTTCTCGAGTGCTACTAAACCAATAATGGTTTTTTTGTTTCTCTAAAGAGAGAACGAATCTGGCAGGAGCGTGAAGCAGCTTCATTCTCAAATGGCTAGCTCAAACTCAAAACACATTAAAGCTACCTCTAGCATATATCTTATGGATGATTCTCTCCAAGGGTCTGTCACGGGGCATCTCAAGTAATTTAATAAAGCTTAAAGTTTAACTGTCCTGTCAACCAAATAGTTTCATCACATGATCTTCCCCATTTCATCACCGATATGGTTACAACATTTTTGAAAACCACCCCTGAAATGTTATCTAACCTTGACCCTTTGTATCGGATGTTGTGGAGAAGCACAACCCATGTGAGTGGGTGTTGGTTTTCACTGTTGTGTACTTTGTTCATCGACAATCATCGACATGTACTCATAACCACAATGTTTTTCTATTTTTATGTGCATAAATGTCTCTAAACAGTAATTGTATCACTTCATGTCAATCCTAAATTATTATAGGTGTCTAATCTTGTCTCTCTAATAAAACCTTTCTAACTGTTTAAGTCACATGCTTTGAATTGTAGATGATTTTGCATGTAATCACCACTTATAATTTTTCCATAAAACTGAATGATTAATGACGTTTATTTCATAAGATTATAATTTCAAAAGATAATGCAACAAATATGTGTGAGAGAGATGAGTCGAAGCCATTTGAAAGAGGTCACAACAAATGTCAACATTAGAGACTATCTCGATCTAGAGTTTTGTCTCGTTGACTTAAATGCCAAAATAGGACAATACATATGATGCATGTATTAGACAATTATGCAAAAATATCTTCATTCATTTAATTTTCTTACTTAAAATGTTACAACTTGTCACTGACAAGCATATATAATGTTGGTTTTATTTCAATTCGTATACAGGGTGATATTGCAGGGTCTAGTTAATTCGGATGAAACAAGAAATTCATCCATAACTTTCTTCCATAACTTTCTTCCATATTAGAAATGAAGAAATTACAAATTACAAGAGAGGATTTTACCTATAGTAAAGTAAGACCTTGGCAAAAAGAGAATAAAAACAACGTTACAACATATAGAGAGAGTGAGTTTAGACTTGGGTAAAGTTACTGAATCCAAAGCAACATGAAGTTACTGAATCCAAAGCAACATGAAGCAAAAATGATATATGTGATATATAGAGAAAAAGACAAATTGAATATGTCACAATTGGATTATGATTTCAAGAAAACAATATTTTGATCGAGCAGTTTCTCTATGCATCCACACGTGTGCATGACTAGGTTCATTATGATTGTCGATTATACGATCTATTCGCGTTACACGTACGTGTAAATGAGTAAAACACACTTCAAAACTCAAGTTACGATCTATGTGATGTAAGTATGTGTCCATTGCATGTAGTTACGATCATGTGCTTGTCTTGTGGTTGTGGTAAAAACCGACTCTCTGATGATCAGTTACGTTTTGATTAAATTTGTATTCCGTACCAAAAAAAAAAAAACGCATTACGTACAAAAAAAAATAAACAGAATGCAGAATCTCAGTGAGACAATTTAAAACATAAAGATCTTTATTATAGCATAAATTTCCCTTTAACGTAAAAATTCAAAGAGAAGAGTAAATGAATCAACAACAAGAAAAATAGTTAATGCGAATGTAAATGAAACGGCCTCAATTAAATTTTTCTTTTTTAAAAACGTTGCAGGTGAGGTCCGTATTTGGATTTATTATATGAAGAAGGGACCCTTTTTGCAATTAAAGCCTGTACGACAAAAAGTAAAAACTCTGCGGTAAAAAAAAAACAAAATAAAATTAAAAAAAAAAAAAGTCAAAAAAAATAGTGACAGGTGCAAATCTCCATCGCGCCTTTATTACTGTCTACCGCTCACTCGTCAGTCGTCACTTCTCTCTCTTCTCTTCTCTTCTCTTCTTCTTCTTAAGAGGATAGTGAAAGAGAAGCTACAAAAATTTCCCAATTTATCAAAAAAAAAAAAAAAATTAGAAATTTCATACTTTTTTTTTTTTCCGCAAACTAACAAAAACAAATTGATTCCTTCAAACTCAAAATTAAAATATCTTCTCAATTGAGTCTGTAACTGTTTTGTGATCGATGGCGGAGGAGATGGTGGCTGATGAAGTTACGGCTCCTCCTCTTAAGGTTCTTATCATCTCCGCTGGTGCTAGCCACTCCGTCGCTCTTCTCTGTACGTCTCTCTCTCTCTCTCTCCCTACCTCTTCACTGATTTTGTCGGTTATCGATTTCTCTTGATCACTGGAATAATTCGACGGCTGTGTTCTTTTCGATTTCTCTTGATCTGACTGACCTTTTTCCCCCCCTAACTCCGATTAACTTGTGTTTCTTTTATTTTTGATTTTTTTTTGTTTTGTTTTTGTAGCTGGTGACATTGTTTGCTCTTGGGGTAGAGGAGAAGATGGACAATTAGGTCACGGAGATGCAGAGGATCGACCTTCTCCAACGCAGCTTAGTGCTTTAGATGGTCACCAAATTGTGTCCGTTACTTGTGGTGCTGATCACACTGTTGCTTATTCTCAATCTGGCTTGCAAGTCTACAGTTGGGGATGGTTTGTTTGTTTCCTTTCTCTTCATATTCACTTTTGTTTCCTTCATATGTTTTTTTTACCCTACCATGTGTGTTTTGTATCTCTGTAGGGGTGATTTTGGGAGATTAGGCCATGGTAACTCAAGTGACTTGTTTACTCCTTTGCCAATCAAAGCTTTACACGGTATTCGGATAAAGCAGATTGCTTGTGGGGATAGTCATTGTTTGGCTGTTACAATGGACGGAGAGGTCCAGAGGTATTGTTTATCAGCCATCTCATTTCAAGTATATTTAAGTTATTATTGTGTACATTGCCTTGTAAACATTTTTTTATCTGTCTATAAAGTTGGGGGCGCAACCAGAATGGTCAACTTGGTCTGGGGGACACAGAAGATTCTCTAGTACCTCGGAAGATTCAAGCCTTTGAGGTTTGGTGTCGTTATATAGTCTTTCTTCTATTGCCGTAATGTTAACATCTTTTTGTCGTTGTAGTTTCCTGAACTTACTATAAAGACAATATGATTCACAATTGGGTCCATTTATGCAACTTGATAAAAATATTACTGTTACTATTTACTAATTAAGGGTCCACATCTGGTGGAGATGTCTTCAACATCATAAAAATTAAGTTACCGAATGTAAAAAGTGGTAACTATTGACTACAACTATGCCTTTTACTATCTGCAAACCTAGATAGAAGGTAGGATAGGATCTATTTGATAATTGCTCTGACTAGGTAAGTTAGAAGATGTACTGATTAATCCCTAATGTTACATCAACACTTCAAACTTGTGATGGGTGCAGGGAATTCGAATCAAAATGGTTGCTGCTGGTGCAGAACACACTGCTGCGGTTACAGAAGATGGTGATCTTTATGGATGGGGTTGGGGTAGATATGGAAATTTGGGATTAGGTGACCGGAATGACCGCTTGGTTCCTGAAAGAGTTACATCTGCTGGTGTAAGCTATCTGACTCCGATTCTTTATTTGTTTGTACTTTTCTAACTTTTCGTTTAAGATTCAAACGAGCCTTGCCCTAGACAATGCGCTAGACTTTGCTGGTTTAGCTGTATAAATCTGATTGATGAGGTCACAAATATATGCCATCTAGTTTCACTTGCTGAGTCTCAGGGAATGGACCATAAGACGTTTAGAATCCTATGAACAGAGAAAAAACTTATTTTGTGTATTATCAGGCATTCGATATTCAAAATCTGAATAGTGGTTGACATCAAGTTTAGTTCATGGATCATTGATATCATGCATCGCCGCCTTTTTTACTTTAAAACTTTTCCTGATGCTCTACAATTTCAGGGTGAGAAGATGTCCATGGTTGCTTGTGGATGGCGGCATACAATATCAGTTTCCTACTCTGGAGCATTATACACATATGGATGGAGCAAATATGGACAGCTGGGACATGGAGACTTAGAGGATCACCTTGTTCCTCACAAAGTGGAAGCACTGGGCAACAGTTTTATCTCCCAGGTTTCACTTAGACTCTCTATAGCCGTCCTGAAATACATATTTGTACATCTGAATTATCCAACAGATGGGATAGCAATGATATTTGGATTAGAAGTGTTCTTATTCTAGCTGTGTGAATAAAGTTGGTAAAGTTTCTGAGAGTTATTGCCTGCTGAAGAAGAATTGGCTCATTGTATATGTTTCTGCTGGTTGTGTTCGTCTGGTTCAACATCTTTTGGACTTTTTTTTACTTTTTTTGTTCTTCAGATTTCGGGAGGTTGGAGACATACAATGGCATTGACTTCAGATGGAAAACTATATGGATGGGGTTGGAATAAGGTCAAAAATTTCTTGTCTTTAGTTATTATCTGGACTCTATACCAGAACACATTCATCTGATATTTGCGTTCAGTTTCTTTTATGCATGCAGTTGTATGGTAATTTAAGAAAGCAACAAAATCCCTATATTGGGTTACTTAAGTAACTCATCTCTAATTGCCTCTCTTCTAACCTGCAGTTTGGGCAAGTAGGAGTCGGCAATAATTTAGATCAGTGTTCTCCTGTGCAAGTGCGATTTCCCGATGATCAGGTATGTTGTCTTACAATGACCCGTACAAAAATTAACCAAGCAGCTTGTCACATTGTTTGTGAACCTTGGTTCTTTTCTAATGCACACAAATTTTTGTGAAACTTCCATAGAAAGTAGTTCAAGTCTCATGTGGATGGAGACATACTTTGGCTGTCACTGAAAGAAATAATGTGTATGCTTGGGGTAGAGGTACAAATGGACAGCTCGGCATTGGAGAGTCCGTTGACAGGTAAAAGTGTGATCATCTAGACGCTCATAAATCTCTGTGTTGTTCCATTTTGCATATCATGGTGTAATGAACATAAATATGAAAGTTGGCCATCTAGATCGGTGTTTCCACCAAAATCATTGCTTTACTATCTCATTCACTACCCAGTATTGATAATGGGAAATGGATATTTGGTTTCGTGTTTAATAGGAATTTCCCCAAGATTATAGAGGCACTGAGCGTGGATGGAACAAGGGGACAACATATAGAATCTTCCAATATTGATCCATCTTCAGGTATTTTATAGAAACATCACTTTTTAACTATTCGTCAAACAATACAACAAGTGATCTAATGTTTCAATTCTTCCATGGCCTTGTTGCCAGGGAAAAGCTGGGTGTCACCTTCAGAGAGATATGCGGTTGTTCCTGATGAAACTGTAAGCTTCTTTTTTTTCTTTTGTTTCTAATAAAAAGTTTAACCAGATGAAAGCAAGCCTTCCAAGATCTTGGGATTGTTTTCGATAATTAAGCAAATATATAAGTGTGATTGTTTGTGGTTTTGTTTGTTAGGGTCTAACCGATGGTTCAAACAAAGGGAATGGAGGTGATATCAGTGTCCCACAAACTGATGTCAAGCGTGTACGAATTTGAGTTTGAAACAATTTCCTTCTTTTTTTTCTCGGTTCTCTTTTTCTTCGGTTGGGTTGGAAGGTTTTTCAAATGATTTCTTTTGGGTTGAGGTTTGTTCTAAAGTATGTCTATCCAGTTTGAGATTCGCTTTTTTCTTTTTGGTTTGTTGTTTTTAGATTGTAACTTGTACTGCTTCCTTATATTGACTCTTTTTATTACATTGGGGAGTTTTAAACTGTAAACCGTGTACTAGTCTCTCTAGTGTCGGTACTTTTTTTTTTTCCTTACACCCATAATAATGTCGTCTGGTTCCATGTTTTTTCCTAGAAGATGTTTTTTTTTTCGTATGTTTGAGATAGTAAGTGTTACAATAATTCTTAAAATATGTGAAAATTGAAGAAAAAAATCAATATTCGTTGAGTGCTATATAAATAATTAAATATACAAAATGAATATCAAAACTAAATAAGATAATAGTAACAGTATTAACTTTACTTTAAATTTTATGTAAGAGTGAAACGGAAACGAGAACGAGAATTAAAGTTATGTGTTTAGTGTTTTTGGTGTTATCTCAACTCAATCAGAAAAGTAGAACATGAAGAAATTATATAGACTATTCTATAAGAGATGGATACTTCAAAATTCGAAGTCAAACAAAAAAAATAGAAGATCCTATACATTATACGCCAACGTAACTTAGCTAATGTTTTTTTTTTTTTTTGTCGTTAGTGAAAAAAAATTCTATTGGTTGATTATTAGTTGGGTGATTCTCCTCCTCTTTAAAGCAAAACCATCCAAATTGCTCTTTTAGTGTTTCTCTTTATGTGTCGGGTTACTTTCTCAATTATTCGAAATCGATATGTCATTTAGATTCGATTCCATGTTATTTACCTTTTTTTCAGTTCCAAGTCGCATCTTTTAAACTTTCTAATGATTCGTCATGTCTCTCCTCCACGAGTTTTCCATTCCCAACATTTTCTTGCTTTATTTTCCCTCAATTTTCATATTATGCATGACCAAAAAAGCTTGGCCCTTCTTCTCCCATCAATATTCTGAAATGAAGTTGGCATTGGATTACATCTTAGATTGGAGAATGTTTGTTGATGAGTGAACAGAAGAGCTTCTCTCATAGTTCAAAGTGCTTCTAGGGATCGGACTCTAGTGTTCAATCTTATATGGCGATGGGTTTCCCGGTTTGGTTGCATGAGTTCTTTGAATCTGAGAGACTTTTGTCCTCTGCTGTTTAGTGCTCCCTTAGCTTGTATCTCCCTTTTGACTTTTTGAATGTCACATTTTTAATTTAATGGTTTGGTTCGAATAAGGTGTTGTGTTGTAACTTGTAAGTACGTGACATCCACAATTCATGTATACCAATAATACGTTCAGATGTTTTTTTTTAAAAACAAATGACATCAAATCTGAGTTATTCTATAATTTAGTTCAAAGTGCTTCTAGGGATCGGAATCTAGTGTTCAATCTTATATGGCGATGGGTTTCCCGGTTTGGTTGCATGAGTCTTTGTCTCTTTGAATCTGAGAGACTTTTTGTCCTCTGCTGTTTAGTGCTCCCTTAGCTTGTATCTCCCTTTGACTTTTTGAATGCCACATTTTTAATTTAATGGTTTGGTTCGAATAAGGTGTTGTGTTGTAAGTACGTGACCACAATTCATGTATATCAATATATAGAAAGTTCAGATGATTTTTTATAAAAACAAATGACATCAAATCTGAGTTATTTTAAATTTATCTGATACATAATTTTATTTATAAAAGTCTCACTAGTTTGTTTTCTTGAAATCCATATGTGGTTCAGAATTATTTTTTTAAGTAAACAACATATTAATTTTACCTTCAGAACACATGATGTATGTGTTTATATATTAAAATTATACGAAACGAAGAAACTTTTACATTATTCACATTTCCCCAAATGAAATATATATTAAAATTAGCCACCAAATTTGTATCTTTTGTTTGTTTTCCTCCAACACTTCTTCTTCTTCAACTTCAACTTCAACTTCATCATGGTTTTGTTTAATAAGTAGACTTGAACGGCTTGTAAACCTTAAGGTCAAGCATTACTCCGGCGATGGAACCAACTCCTGCGACCAACGTGACCATCAAACAACCAGCGCTCAACAACTGCAAACAAACCCACTTCATACTCCATCTCTCAACCTTCCTTTGTTTTATATACATCTCCACCGGAAAATAAACCGTCAAAGGCCAAAACCCTAACGCTCCTAAAATACCGACGACGTCGTTGAAAAACGGCATAAGCATCGATATCACGGTGGTCAAAACCACAAACCCGCTCCGATAAACCGTTCTGAAAACGTTGACCTTGTACGGTGATTTCAAACCGGGGATTCGGATTTCGTGTTCCTTGGTTACCAAGTCACTGTCGGGAAACCTAGCCGCAGCTTGTTTTTCAATAAAGGCGAAAATGGGCTGAGCAAAGACTTGGTAAGCTCCTACGAGGTGGACTACAATGGCAGCGTTGGCCACGTCGAGAAGCCAAAACGGATTGTAGAAACCAAAACCGGTTAAAAGGTTTCCCGGTGCTGCATCTCCAAAAGCTGCATAGCCCATACAACCGCATAGCAGGTAAAACGTCGTTGTAACAGTGATGCTGATTCTTGTGGCGTTCTTCATCGTTTTTGATTCCGCTGGAGGAGATCTTACAGTGTCCTACACGAAAACACCACCACCCCCACAAGTATATGTCAGTTATTTTTGTAAAATCTTATAGTCAGACTCTTTATACTATTTCACTTTATCTTACCTGAATCTCGATAAGAACAGCAGAGTATGAATAAGCAAAGGCAATATCTCCAAGTGCTTGAAAGGTTCTCCATATCTTTTGTGTCTGAGTCACTGCCCCTATGCTAATCCCTGTGAGACTTCCCTTGACAACCCCGTTTGCTGAAACCCATAAGAGTTAGTTAAAGTCTTGTTGATTCTTGAGAAAGAGTCTTAAAGAGTTTTTATTTATTTTACCTGCGACTTGAATGATTCCGAGAGCTAAACCGATTGCGGAGTATGTGAAGGACATGATCGCAGCAACAATGGAGAGCCACCAAATCTGATCAAAATCTTTGATCTGAGAGAGCAAAATCTCGGTAACACCAAACATGATCATGTATGGATTGCTCGACATGTGACACGGGTTCTTCCCACCGCTCTCGTGGAAACAGTTGGACCTCTTGATCGCCCTACAAAGCTCACCAAGTTTTTATAAGGCTTTTTGAATCATTATTTTTAGTTCCAAGAGAAAGAGAAAAAGAGACTCACATCATGCTTATAGATGCTGCGATTGTGTAACCTATCGTGATACCGAAGAGATTCAAATACTGAATCAAACCACAGATCTTGAACCTAAACCCACCTGACAGGAACAGAGCATTTCAAAACAGAGCAAAAACAGAGCATGCACATAGAAAAAACAGAGAATCGAATGTTGTTGATACCTAGGATTGATCGGACAGCATCCATGTAAGTATAGTTTCTCTTCCCAGAGACAGGATCTCCAGTTCTGTAGCAGTCGCTAAGAAGAGTAGAACAGTAGTAAGTGACAAAAGAGAACAAGAACATCACAACAGGACCTGCGATCCAACCGAGTTGACCAATGGCCCATGCAAGCGATAGGACACCAGATCCAATCACCGCCGTTATAATATGAGCACTCGCGGTCCAAACCGTCCCTGAACGTTTAAGCTTGCCATCGTCATCGAAACATTTGAAAGCTGGCCGTGGAGCTTCCATCTGCAGGTTTTGTTAGGTAAGAAATCAAAGTTATCATCAGAGGTCTCACTAGTTTTGAAATACTGTTAGTTGACTAACGACTATTGGCGGTTATAGTTTTTTCTATATATACAAAAAAAGAAATAAACAAGTAGTTGTTATATATACTAGTACCTTCTCTTATGGAGATTATTAAGCTTTAAGACTAGGGCTATGCACAAAACTTAACCCACACACAAAAAAAATGCTATGCAGAAAAATAAAGAAATATAGAGAAGAGAACTAAGGAGAGAGCAGTTGCTGCTGCATTTTTGATTGTTTTTGGTTCATCATCTTTTATAAGCCATCAAAAGTGGGGAATCTTTTTTTTATTTCTTATAAATAATAGTATATATATATACAGGTCAGATTTGTAAAATTCGGCCACATAAGCCATACACATTTATATCATTGTTTATATTATGTGGGATTAAATGCACTCTTTGGCTAAATGTTCAATATATATTGAGAATATATATATTTTTTTTTGAAATGCTTTTGTTTTCTCTATTCTTCAGTGAAAGATACGTTAAAAAAATCAAATGCTTGCTCCATACCTTTTGGATTCGATCTAATCACTCGTATTAATTAATAATGAACAAAATTCATTCTTAATTCAAATGCTTCCGATCGAACCCTAGGCTATTAAGTATTAATGAACATTTATATATTAGGGCATCAGCTAAATTAGGTTTATTTTGTTTATAGGAATATATTCTGCATTATCGCATTATAATTTTGATTCATTACCAATATTCATCGATTTCAAATTAGTATGATCTGAAATATCTTCGAACATATATGCATACATGTAGAGTAATTCATACGGTTCATGAAGGGAGGGTGAGATATTTCCTCTTAAAAAAAACTTAGAATGATTTGATAGAGGCCTCCAGAGTATTTATCACGAATTTCGATCGGACAATTTTGCTAATGAATTTTTTTTCTTTTTTTTTTTTTGGTTTTAGACGAATGATTCGTAATTAAGGTAAAACACTAAAACTTAATCAATGTTACAAAAAAGAAAAAGTGTGTTTGATATACTTGATTAATATGTACTGTTAGTTGTACGAGAGTTTAAGTTCCGATCGACAATAAAGAAAAGGTGATAAGTTGTCAATTGTTGATTTCGGCCACAAATATTCTTGGTTTAAACGAACAATATGTAAAGCAAAAAAATGCATGATATTGATATATAGAGAAGACAGAATCGAATTTTGTCATGCAAGTGCTATTAATTATCCACCATTACTATTTTTTAAAGAGTATCTTTGAATACTTTATAAAAATACTCGTTTTGAATTCCAAGATTCTTTTGTTTGTTTTTTCTTTTCTTATATTCACTAAACTAGTATTTCACCCGCGGTTGAGATCAAAAATCTCGGCCACAGATCCTCCTCCAAAATCAATTCGTTTCTTGGTTAGACCGATTGTTTATGAAATTTGTGTGAGAAAATATTGTTTTGTAAAATTGGAAACTTAATATTAATTAAATTAATTATAAAATTAATACTTAATGTTAAAGAGAGTGGTTCCAATTTTTTTGGAAATTTATTTAGGATGGGAAATCTTGTTTTCAAAAATAGAAACTTAATATTAATTAATTAAATGAAAAACAAATTAATAATTAATATCAATGACATTCTTGTAAATAGGTGGCAACTATAGGATTTATTTGATAAATGTACTTGAAAAATATATATATAGATTATTTTATTTTAAATTTCGAGATTCATGAACGGAACATTGTTTCGACTTTCGAGTATATCTTCTTTTACCTACAAGACTACAAGAGTTAGGTTAAGAAGTTACGTGACTCTTCTTATTATTATTACACGGAACTTTGGCATCTTATTTCACCTACACGGATCTAACATTATTTAATACCGACATATGTACTTTAGACTACATACTTGAGTTTCTAAAACAGTAAACAGCAACAAGTTAAATGTTTATAAGTCGTTGTCTGAAAAATCAGATCTATCCCACAGAATCTGATCTGATTGATTTTAAACATGCATGACTCTAAAAGTTGTGCGAATCTTCTCATTAGTAAAACCTAAAACGTAATGTTAGATTTTCAATGGGTTGATTAGGTAAAAAGTAAAGGATTTGAAAATAATTAGGCAGCAATTAAAGATTAACATTATTTGCAAGTGTGGATAGAGATATTTTGAGCAAAATGGTTATGGTTGGCTAGACCGGTCTGACTAGAAATCAAATTCTTTCGACATAACCAGAATTTTATTGATTATGAATGATACCACGCAATCTGAATCGATTAGATCCCGATGTTGTTGGTCATCGTCGGTTTGTATGTTTCTGGAGCTGAAGACAAGAACCCAGATGGTAAAAGCAAAGACGAAGATCAAGTATAGAGATATAGCTTTTATAGACAAGAGTCTAGTTGAAGAAAAAGATGAGACTATCGAACAGATCTACAAAGACTACAACGGTCTCTTTACTCCTCCGGTCCGGACATCAAGCTTTTTTTTTTTGCTCGTTCAAATCCGGTTTGGTTTCAAAATTGCTGTTTTACCGGAAATTCGAATTTGACAGTGTCCGGTTCTTGCATCTACTCTAAACGGTGCGGTGCAATTCAATTACTGTAAAACACACCGTTTGGTAATATCCTCAAAACGTGGGTATTATTATTAATTGAGTGTATGCACAAAATGTCATTTTTTTACAAATTACAACATGCCAAAATTATAAGATTGTTTGCCAAAATTTGTTTTTGTTATATAAATATCTTTAATATTCTAAATAAATATAACAATATAAAAATAATCTTACAATAAAAAAACGAAAAAAAACAATTAATGAGAGTTAGCGAGGTTTATTATTATATTATAATCTTAAAATCTCGATTTTCTAATATATAAAAATATTAATCAATTAATGAGAATTAATAACAATTAGAGTAATAGAAAGATATTCAAAGATTTTCTTATATCTCAATCTGTAAAATTACCTACAATAATGAAGAAATCTATAAATCATCTATTATTTTTAAAAATATAGTCTTAACACTTTTGACATGAATGTCTCCAATTTAAAGAACCCTCACATCTACTTATTAATATTTTTGTAATTTTTTTAATATTGTTAAAGAGCCTCCTCACATGTGCAACACATATGCAATGGAGGTGATCGAAGATGTAGTGGACATCATAAAATAATGCCTATGGTAATTATGAAATGCTAATCTCTGGTTTTGGCTTTGAAGAAATTCAGTTATCGAATCAGATAAGTATTAATAATACGGCTTTCTTCATATACATAATCAAAGCCAATGAACTATTCGTTGGTGATTAGAGCAGAGAACATAGACCACTGTTGCTTACCCTATCGTCATTAAGCCAATACCATTTTGCACTTGAACTGCGGTCAAAGCAGGTGTAGTGACCACAATTGACGTCTTCACCATGGTGAACTATAACACCATATAGAATGTACTGGATGTACTAAGTTACCGTCTCTCATCCAAGAAGAACGACAATGGGAAATGGTAAAGTGTAGTTCGTCTCAAATGAGGGAATTTGGTAATTTCGTTGGCGCAAATCACAGTGAGGTGTTTTTGGCCAATGCTTGGGCAACATATATCAAATAAGGAAAGTTTATGATGCTTTTCTTACTGATTTCCCTCTATATACTGGATAAAATATGCTGAGTTTAAGGCTGAAGTAGGCTCAATGGAAAAAATATTAAGTGTTTATGAAAGAGCACAGCAGGCAGTTAATTGATTCAAAAGATTAAAAACAGACTCATAAGAAAAATATTAAGGAGTCTGTTTTTAATCTTTTGAATCAATTTCCTTAGGAGTCTGTTTTTAATCTTTTGAGTTTGTTATATAAGTATGTAGTTTTGATTCGGTCATCTCTTGAGTCTGTCATATGTATCTACGTTTGATTAGACTAATTAATGTTTTGCGTTTGATATTTTTTTCCTTCATAAATTTGTTCTTGGTTGAAAAAAGATAAATTTGTTGTAATCTGCGATGTTTTAAAGATTTTGTTAAAGAGTTTGTTGTTATCTATGACTTTTTAAAGAGTTTTATTGTTATCTGAGATTTCTTAAAGAGTTTGTGATTTAGTTATACAAGATAATAAGATCCAATATTTACAATTAGAAGTATTTGAATCTTGTTTACACTTTAACATAATTCCATCAAACAACACCAAACAAAAAAAAATTGTGTCATGTGATTGTACAAGTAACTAAATATATCAAAAAAAACAAAAATGCAAAAGAGGGTCTTGGTCAATCTTAGCATTGCCATGCATTAAAAATACACTAGTAAATTATCTACCAAGCCATGAAGAGTTTTCACTGAAAATGTACATGTTTGCTATATCATTCCAATTTCAATAAAACGCACCATTTCAAATCACCGGTTCGTTATCAAAATTACTGTACCGTTCATAGAATCCGAATTAAGTGTATTCCGGTTACGAGAGAACCGGTAATCTCTAAAGACGCTGCGTTTCGAGAAACTTCTTATAACTTTTTTTTTATATCAAAGATAACCAACAATCCGAGCGACTTCGATCGAAACTGTTAGCTCTTACAACTATTTTAAGTCTAAAATTCCGAAAATATATTTAAAGAAGTGTGCAATTCCGTCGCCGGAAAAGTGGATACTCGACCACTCTAACCGCCAAGAGCGAGAATGGTTCAATCACAGAATCTTTACGGTCCAGTCTTGGTCCACTCGAACACCCGGTTTGCGGATGGTCAGCACCTTTGTACCCGAGGAAGCTACAAGCCCGCCCATTCGCAGTGGTCCCATCTCAATCTCTGCCTTCTGATTCAACGGTTCGACAAGTGCAGATTTCGGACCCGAGCTGTGCCCCAAGAGGATAATTCTGTCGATCAAGCATTGGGAAGAGAGACGAGCTTGTGGAGGAGCTAAGTTTGTTGATGTAAGAACAC
Organism: Camelina sativa; assembly: GCF_000633955.1. NCBI lineage: Eukaryota > Viridiplantae > Streptophyta > Magnoliopsida > Brassicales > Brassicaceae > Camelina > Camelina sativa. The sequence continues at coordinate 27,143,916 of NC_025686.1, read as the reverse complement.
CATTTGAGAAGACGAAGCGGCGATGGATGTAAGCGCCTCGCCTGAATTCAAAGCTTTTGCCGTCGTCGATGTAGAGTTCACCAGCTGCTTCTTGAGAACTGTTCAACGCTACTACCTGAAGGATTGTGGATGTTAGATCACATAGTTTTATCATATGGATTTCATCTTTCAGTACCGAGCGATTTACTTTGTTCATTTTGCTGATAGCATATGATATAACAGTGCGATGGAAGTGTGACACGTACCAAAGTGTAAGGATCATTGTCCATTTGAGAAGAACTTCGTCGAAACCGGTCCTTCCTTGGGATGATAGTTCCTGCCTTTTGAAACGCAGGAATGCTTTCTTCTGGAGCGTCCATCTTGTGAGTCTTGCCTCCAACGTAAGTCTTACCGTTTCTCAGGTCAAACCATGATTCTTTTCCAGGCAAATACACGGAAGCATGTGTTGTTCCCTAGTTTTGCATAAATGACGACAAGAAGGAATGTGGCAGGTTTGATTATTTCTCTGGAGATGATAATTAAGTATAGAGACACCAAGGCAAAGATAAAATTCAGTAGGAAGTTGTACTCAAGTGCTCAAGTACCTTAGTGTAAACTCCTTGAACCAGTAGACCATCACCAACCATGAAAGCTTCATCGTTGCTAAAAGTAGCTTCATCTTGCGGGAATTCCATCCATAATGGGCGTACCACAGGAACACCGGTAACGTTTGCTTCTCTAAACAACGTGTAGAAGTATGGGAGCAGCATGTAACGAGTGTGTATGGCATCTCTCATGAGTTCTGTGTTCCGTTCACTGAAACAAGATTACATTAATTTGATTCGAATGAGAAAGTGCAAAATTTATAAGCCTGCAAATCAAAGGCAGAGAAACCTATAGACAACCATTGAAATGCGCACTTGTTGTAACTAATGGGTTAACTATTGATAAAATCAACTGACTAGAAACTAGAGTGCAACACCAGGTTCTAATATCTGCTATCTTATTCACTTGTCAGTCCAGTTTCATGATCCCTGCTTAATAAAGTAATCTCCTTTGTCTGTTTGTCATCCTTCAAACAAATATTTATAGACCAGACCTGGAGCTATTGTACTCAAATAATACGTATTGACAAGGAAAACATAAGTACTGTATCACATCTTACCCAAACAACCAAGGCTCTCGTCTTTTGGTGTCATGATGAGCATGGCCCCTGAAAAATGGATAGTAAGCACCCACTTGGTACCACCTAACTAATAGTTCTGGTTCAGGATTTCCAAAGAACCCACCAATATCAGCTCCTGCAAAAGAAAAGAAAGCTTCCATTAGATTTGAGAATAAAAGAACTTTAGCAGAATTGAACACAAGAAATTCTTGTACCCGAGAATGTAATTCCAGTAAGACCAAGAGTTAATATCATTGGAATGGAAACTCTAAGGTGTTCCCATTCGGCTGTGTTATCCCCAGTCCATATTGCTCCGTATCTTTGAGTGCCAGGAAAGATTGCCCTTGACAATACAAAAGGCCTATCCTTTCCTTCTCCACGCATAACAAGTCCATCGGAAGTCGCCATGTGAAAGTAATATCCATAAGCATTATGAACTTCCCTGTGTTCAACACCACCAACATGTAATGCATCTCTTGGCATAGTAACCTAATCAAAACAAAAATTCAGTCAGTATTCATCCCAACGATACTATTTACATAAATAAATGTTAAATGTGGGGAAAGAAGGAATATTCTCTACATAAACCAACATAGGTTAAAATAAGCAATCATAGCTTACACTCCACTCTTGAAGAAGTCACAGAGATGAAGATTCGATGTTAAAAACAGACAAAGACACAATGGATCTTAAAATACTTGCTTTAGTAGTGAAATATTTGATAAAAGGTGTCAGATCATGTAAGTTAAGTGATGTATAAAATACCCAACCAGAGTTCAAACTTATCCATAATTGTACTATAGACAAACTAAGGACCAACCAGACAGAAAGTTATACCTCTGGACCATTGAACACAGAAGGCTCATTCATGTCATTCCAGATGTATAATGAAGGAGTTGAACCAGCATAATTCTTATACGAGAACCTTCCACCCCACCATTCTCTAATCTCTGGACTCAACATATCAATGTAAGACGATGAACCAGGCCAACACCAACCATCAAAGTCTTTTCCAGATGAATCCTTAACATAGTGTCCCATGTGAGTAGCCTCCTTATGTAGGAAGTAAGAGTCATCCCTCTTGATATGAGGATCCACAATGGTCACCATCTTCCTACCCTTCGCAGCCAACTTCTTTTGCATCTCCTCTGGATGAGGAAACAAGACACTATCCCATGTAAAGTATCTCTTCCCATCTGTATGCTCGATGTCAAGCCAGAGAACATCATAAGGAATATCATGCTCATCGAATTTCGAGTCCACTTGTGCCACATCCTCCTCATCTTTGTAGTTCCACCTACATTGGTGATAACCAGTGGCAAACAACTGAGGCATAGCTGAAGTACCTGTCACGCTTGCATACTGCTTCACAACATCCTTTGGCTCAGGCCCAACGAAAAAGAATGTATCCACGATCCCTGCCTCACTCATCCATAACGTGTCGATTCTACTCTGACTGGAAGGCAAAGAAATACCACTCTCTGCATCCCATCCATTAGCCAACACATCAATCTGCATTTCCGCAGCATTCAACCAGAAAAATCCACAAGTTTTACCAGATTTCCCATGTGAAACCATGAACGGAATCGAGCCGTACAGACCAAATGGTGATTCATGATCGTATTCAAAAACATCTAGATTAAACAGCCTATATGGTTCAGATTCCTCAACTCCAGGACCCTTGGTAGGCTTCAAGGCGAAGCTAGTGGCGTGTTCAGGGATTCCATAAACGAAACTGGAATCATAAAAAGAAACATCAAAACTAATAGATTGAGGACCAAATGGTCTAGAGTCTGTATGAGTCCTAAATTTCTCTTCCCAGTTATCTCCTTCAGTTTTTTTCCCCAACTGCTCAAAATCAAACAATCCATGAGAATTCAATGACACGACGCGACGACGATCACCTGATTTCTCACGCACATACACTTCAAACGGATCGTGCCGCACCACCGCCTCGTAGCCGTCGGATACATAGACTACTGAAGACGGACTAGTGTCTCCGGAGATCGTCTCCGTGGCTAGTTTCTGAAGCCAGATCTTCTTCTCCTCGAACTCAGACACTACCACATCAGGAACTCTGAACCTCTTCTTCGGCGGGTTCAGCGTATGGTCCTCATCGACTCTCAATCGCACGATCCCATCCTTATAAACCGTGAGAGATAGAACCAACGGCTTGATCTGATCACCATCTTCTTGATTCAGTAGAAGCTTCGCTACGAGATCTCCATCGGTGATGGAAACATCGCCGACGATTAAAGAACACGCGCCGGGAGTACGGGATCGAGCGCGTTTACAGAACGGAGTTTGGTCACAGCTGCGAAACTCCTCCTTCTTCCATGAAAGTGTTGTTTGCGAGCAGAAGCAAATGAGTGATAGTACAAAGAGAAGAGATCTCATTTTGGTTCCTCGTTCATGGAAAATTCTTAGATTGAGGAAGTGAGTAAACAAACACAAAAACTGAGGAAGATGGTCTTTCCGGGTCGGGTCTCGACTAACCCGACCTGCTTATCAAATTTTAAGCCCTTCCGGCCCAAACGCGGCCCAAATTCCGGGTATGTGATGTTAAGCTTCTAGAAACACAGAACTCTGAGGAAGATGATCTTTATGGGTCGGATCCGACTAACCGACCTGCTTATCAATATTAAGGCCCATAGGGCCCAAACTCGGCCCAAATTCCGGGTATGTAAGTTTTCTAGATCTGTCTTCTTCAAGCAAAACCCTAATTTTGGAAAATTAGAATCGTGAAAGAGAAGACGATGCCGGAGAAGACGATAATAACGACGGAGAGTTCAAATTCGTCACCGTTGAACCCTTCTTCTACGCGGATTATATGCCATGTATGTAATAAGCAGTTCTCGCAGTACACTTGTCCTCGATGCAACTTCCGATACTGTTCTCTTCCTTGTTACAAATCTCACAGCGTCCAGTGTACTGAATCATTCATGAGAGAAAACGTAAACGATGAATTGAAGCAAGTTCGATCTGATGATCAAACCAAAACGAAGATGCTCGAGATTTTGAAAAGGTTTCACGAAGAAGAAGAAGAAGATGGGGGAATTGATAGCATCACGGATGATGACGATGATGAAGGTTCAATCTTACAAGAGGAGATTATGAAGAGGATTATGAACGGAGATGAAGTTAGTCTTGATGATTTGAGCTTAGAAGAGAGAAAAGGTTTTCAAAGAGCTTTAGCGTCTGGAGAATTAAGTAAAATGATTGAACCATGGGAGCCTTGGTGGTTACGTGCTTCAGCTCGAACGATCTCTCTTGGACGCGGAGGTACACAACTCGTTCAGTGTGTTGAGGAGGAAGAGGGTAGAGTTGTGAGTGAGGTACCAAGAGGGCCTGATACACCTTTGATCTCACTAAGGAAGCTTAGCGCAACGAAACCATCTCCTCTGTTACCAATCCATTTGATTGACATTGTATACAGTTATTGCTTTACTCTCCGTATCTACAATGGAGAGTGGGAATCAGATTCGTTAGGTTCAGCTACAATGGTGTTGAGTGTTTCATCTGTTTTGGGTCAGAACTCACAACCTGAGACTATTAAGGAAGTGTTGTCCTTTTGCTTAGAACAGACTTGCTCTTCGGGTTATAAAGACCTTGGTGGTGGTCTTAAGTTCGGTTTGAACCTGGTTGATGATGTGATTTGTTTGCTTTCTCTTGGCTCTGGAGCTATTGTGTGCTTGCTCTGTGATCTCCAGAGGCTGATTCATTGTGCAATACTGGAAGTAAAATCATCATCAGGTCGTGATATGAAGAAGAGACTAAAGCTTGCAGAGAGGAAAGTGTTCTTTATGATGTGTTGGGTTAATGAGCAGAGTTCTGAAGTATGGCAAGCTTTGGAATCGTCTTTAAGGGCAGAGAAGAACTCGGTGGTTGAGCTAAATGAGGTTCCAAAAATGAAGAAAACAGATGAATTCCGAAAAGTCGGTGGCGTGGTGATTGAGGAGATAGAATGAGAGTTGTAATGTTATAGTTATAGCTTTGATAATGTAAGGTTTGTTAACAAATGAATGAATGAATATCTTGTGGTGTTGTTCCTAATTGATACTGTAAGACTGTAAGGTGACAACAAAATGTATTGCACATTGGCAGGTAGTCCTTGTTTGGAATTTTCATATAATACTTATAATTTAAAATGCATATTTTTTTTGTATATGTTGTGATTTGATTTTTTTTTAAACGAAGATATATTATTCATTGTATGAAATGTGTGTTTTAATTTCCACATTGGCAGGTTGGTAAAACTAAATTTATATAAATAATAAATTAATAATTTTTATTTACTCACAATTATAATATTAAAATTACTATTTTATATTTCACATAATAATGATGCAAATATAACAACAAACAATATAAAACTGTAATAATACATCAAAAATAAAATACTATAATATTCTAAAATAATTAGTATTCAAATAGACTAATAGATTTACATAACAATTTTAAATAAATATTATCTCAAACAAAATAACTTAAAAAACAATAATTTTAATTATTATATTATAATTTTTTTTTAAATGTTGACCCGTGCTTTAAGCACGGAATATATCCTAGTGTCTTTATTATAAGAGAGATATGACCTAATTCCAATTCCGATATCAATGTAGTTTATAGCTTGATGATGAAAAATGAAAACTGTGTTAAGTTAATCAGTGGAAAAAAAATCTGTTTATTGTTTTCTGAGTTGTAACAAAGAAATACAAACAAACAAAAATCGGACTGATTGGCAAGTGTAAGAGAATATCCAATTAACCAAACTAATATCCAATGTCGACTTCAGGAATCGGACTGATTGGCAAGAAAACTGAGTTAAGTTAATCAGGAAAATCGGACTCCGTAGGAAACAGCAAACAGTACGCAAAAGATTGACCAATACAAGAATGTGGAGTAAAATTGGTACATCTTAGCCAATCAGCAGCCTCTCCGGGGTACTCCTTTTCAAATATCTTAGGAGATTTAGTGACGGAAAATACTAAAATTTTTGCTGAATGCATTGTAATTTGCTTAATGCTTTTAAAAGCCATATGAAGTCGATACTTCTTGTTCTTTAACCATCTTACCTCTATACATAGAAGTTCATTGGATATCTCATAGGAAGAAACAGGAATCTTGGTAAGATACAACATCTGATCCAATTTCACCATGTTACCCAAGTAGAGGTTCGTAAACTCCATGGCATATATTGTCAATCGTTCCCTCTTTTCTTCTGCTTAACGCTAGAAAATGATCTATGTGGAACCTTATGCACATAACTTGTATCTATCTTAACATTTTTAAGTACATTTTTGTGACATTCTCTCTTATCTTTGTATCCAAACAAGTCCTAACTAAATTCTCTACAATCCTTACAACCAAACACAATCATTTCCTTATTTGATAATATTAATTTCCTAAGATCTATCTACCTAATTTAAAGCAATATATTATATTAAAATAGAATTCTCCTTTCACTTTTATTTAATCTTATATTTAATTATTTGAATTACTATTTAATACATAAAGTTAATTAAATTTTACATTTTTTTTCAGCATATGATGTGATTTGAATTTTTATAAACAGATATATATTTTAAAAATCGTTTTAGGATTTTTGTAACCAAACAAATATTTCCAGATATATATTATTTTACATTTGAGTTATTTTAATATATAATGAATATTTATAATTAAAAGCTAAAATAACACGCAATGAAATTATATTGTGCGAATGATTTGGATCAATATGAATATAAATTAAATTATCATTAATTTGGTGTTATACAGATAATTTATCATTTTATTATTTTGCTAACATTATCAATATTAGAATATTAGACATATTAAATTAAGTAATTTATGATAATGTAGAGAACAAATTATTTTGCGGTAAACTGTGGGTTAAATCTTATAATTAACAACCAAATACAACTATATAATCTTACACTAAACAAAACTAACACATAAATATAACTTAAATTTTGATCTATTTGTTATAAATATTTAAATTAATTTATTCAAAATGCTCGGGATTATTGATTTATAAAACAAACAAAAAATAAAAGAAATGGACCGTGGTACACCACGGGGTAAATCTTAGTATAGATTTTCAAAAACTAAAACCTATTATAAAAAAAGAAAAAGAAATTTCTGACTCTTCTTCCACGTGATGTGCACACGTTGCTATTAACTCGAGTCATGAATATAATCTATAGTTTTTATATACGTAAAAGTTTAATTTAAAATTGGAAACAGGCTTAATTTAAGAGATGGTAAGAATTCTGATTGGTTATATAGTTTTTGGGCAAAACAAAAAAAATTACTCGTTTCTTTCTTTCTCGCAACTTTCTCTCTCTTTCTCACTCGGAAGAACGACAGTCGGTGATGGTGAAATCGAAAATAAATGCTGCGATTTCGGACTAATATCCAATGTCGACTCGAGGAATATTCATTCACAGGCTTGTAACTTGTTACCTTTTAAAAGTGATCTCTAGAAACTGTTAGTCCTCTAGTGATCTCTAAAGACAGAGAGTACTGTTATAAGAAGATGCGGTAAAGAAAAAGTGTTACTAACATGTGGGTCTGATCCTCCACATATTTATAACATAGGTATCTTTGGCAATACTTCCAGCATCACTGAACAAAGTCTGAAAAGGGAAGACAGAACTGCAAGCCGGATCCATCGCGTGCAAAGTTAAGTAGACGTCGTAGTAAGAAGTGTAGATAAAATTATACTTTTCCCAGCGCACAAACTTTAAGTTTGTTCCCTGAAAACCAAAATATGAACAAATTAGAGGAATCAAGGCACAGTGTTCATGAGCAAGGAAGGATGTTCTAGAAACAAGGAGATTGATTACAAGACATAAATTAAAAGAGAGAGAGAATATTATAAGAGTTACCTTCTCAAAATTGTAGCAGTAGAGTCCAAGCCTAGCGTAAAGGGTGCAATCATAATCATAGCGCTGAGGAGCCCTAACGAGTCCATCAGATCCAAAATCAAAACCCTAGGAAACTCAAAACCAAAACCATCCAGATAAGAAAACAACTAAGAGATCAAACAAACATGAGGAAGACCTAAGAGATCAAACAAGCCAGTTGGCAGTTTCTCTTTAACTTTTTCCTTCTTTTCCTTGCCTTTGGTTTTCTTGCGATTTCAAGCTTCCCGAATTCACATGCCGCTCTGACTTCCACCTCCTCCTCCATATCTAGCCAAGCCCTCAAATCTCTCTTGCGTTTCTTCTTTTTATTATATATCCATTCCCAAAACGAGTACGTGTATTATGAGAAAACAGAACAATTCCGAAGAGGCGGTGGCGTGGTGTAAGGGTTGTTAACAAATGAATATCTTCTTGTGGTAAGGTGTGTGTGTTAACAAACAAGTTTGGTTACAGCTTGTGTTATTGGTTATCATACAAATTACGATTATGCATTGCAAACAGATAGCCAGCAGCACTTAGCGAAGGTTAATATACATACAAATCCCAATCGTTTTAGTCCCTAGAGTTTGTAGACATAAAGACAAGCCAAACACAACATTGGTGCATCTATAGTCACTCATATAACATGATGATAAAAGTTACAAGGAAATAGCAATATTGGTGCTTCTTTTTGTTCTTAAATTACTCACGAAAAAGCAATTTCAAGACACATGTGTTCTGGTTCCCCATCCATGGTTTTCCTAATGATAGCTCTGTGATCAACAGCGATACCACATGAAGAAACACCTTTATACTTGTAACTTATGTAGAATATTGCATTCTCTGCGTGGAGCTTCTCACGTGCCTCAGTCATGTAATCTTCTTTAGTTTCTACAACTACCTTCTTGATCTCCAAGGGAGGGGAAGCCAGCAATACCTGGAGTCGTCACATTGGCAAGTGTAAGAGGAAACAGATAACAAGTCTGGCAGAGAATGATTGCAAATTCAACGACTTACAGGGTATATTGCTTTAAAGAATGCGATTTCAATGAATAGATGCAGCCACTCATTCTCAAGCAGCTCTGCTTCTTGCACCTGTGATCGATGATGCACAAACAAAAATACATTTATCTACATTTAACTGGCATCAACAAGATTTAAACTCCACTCTCTGGACATATATATATCTTAATTACCACGTAATACTTTTTGTTGTCACTGGAAAATGCCTCATCATCAGACAACCATTTAGGCATTTCACCTGTGTAGAATTGATCTATAGCATCCTCATTCCGGTCCCAATATTCATTCACAGGCTTGTTACCTTTTAAAAAGTGATCCTCTAGAAACTGTTAGTCCTCTAAAGACAGTGATATAATTAAGAAGATGCGGTAAATAAAAATCATCTTTACGTACATGAGGGTCTGCAGGCCAAGATCCTCCACGTATAGATATCGTCCATCGTACATCCAGCATTACTGTAAACAGCCTGAAAAGAGGAGAGGACAGAGTTGCAGGCCGCCGGATCCATTGCCTCCAAAGTTATGTAGAAGTCGACGCAAGCAGAACACAAAGCATTATACTTTACCCAGCGCACAAACTTAAAGTTTGTTCCCTGACAACCCAAAATCAAAACAAAAAGGAAATTAGAGGAATTAAGGCAGGGTTCGGCTAACAAGAAGACATAAAGAGGAGGAATCGTAGAGTTAACCTTTTCAAAATTGTAGCAGTAGAGTGCAAACCTACAGTAAAGGGTGATATGATAATTATAGTCACCAACATCAGGCTTCCTTATTCTAAAATCAGAGCCTCCATAATCAAAACCCTTGGAAAGTCAAAAATCAAAATCAGAACCAAAAAAAAAACCCTGGAAAATCGAAACCCCCCCTGATGGAGTGATGGTGAAGTAAAGTAGTATCCATGAGACGAGAACGAAACCTAAAGAGATCAAAATCAATTACACAAACAAAAACATCATGAGGGAAGAGGATTTTACATACATAGGCCAGATGAGAATATTTCTTATCCCAAGCCCTTAACTTTTTCTCTTTTTTCCTTTCCGATGCTGTTTTTGAGACTTCAAGCTTCCCGAATTCAGTTACCCGCAAGACCTTCATCTCCTCCAAGCCCTAAATCTCTCAGATAATATTAATCAAGTTATATTACAATACACTATGGTTTTAACATATATATTTATATATATATATATATGGTATGTCTTTATTATAAGAGATAAATGACCTAATTGATGGAAAAGTGAAAACTGTGTTAAGTTAATCAGTGGAAATTTCTTTGTTTATTGTTTTCTGAGTTGTAACAAAGAAATACAAACAAACAAAAAAAATTATCTTCCTTTGATAGCTTATGAATCACACATCTTCAACTTTGCTTGCAGCTAACGTTTTTGCATCATCTTAACTTCTTCTTGCGTAGCTTATTGCACCGCCGAAACTTTCCTTTTCGATAACTTTATCTTCATGGGATTGCCGCCTTTCTCTTCAAAGATCACCAGCTCATTCCCGGAAGCCTTAAACCATGATCGTGGTACATGATACCTAACCCCAAACAACAACAAAATGTTTGAACAAAGAGAGATGTAATGAAAACACACACAAAGATGATGACAACTCTTACCATCTCTGAGATGGCTCTCCACATCCAGTTAAGCATTTATCCGGCATGAATTTGCCTCTGTAATCGCATTCTTTAACGCATTCGTCATTCGGGGTGTTCTTTCTAGCAATCCTGGGCCAATATCTACCAATCTCTTCTCCGTTTAACCATGCCATGCCTTTCCCCATACTGATCATATCAAGCCCAACCGGCTCACTCCCAGAAGGTTGGTCTATGACAACCTACCAAAAAAAGATCAGATCTTTAGAGAGGAAGACAGAACTTTATCTTCTACGATCTTGGTTCTTGTCCAAGATGTTACATTACCTTATACCAAGTCAAAGGCTGTTTCTTGGGAGGTTTTGTAGTCACCGTCCATTTCACTGCGCCGGAGATGCCTGGCTTGGACAGTTCTAGATGCTCTCCTTGTACGCCGAGCTGCAAGATTTCATGGGNAGAATATTTCTTATCCCAAGCCCTTAACTTTTTCTCTTTTTTCCTTTCCGATGCTGTTTTTGAGACTTCAAGCTTCCCGAATTCAGTTACCCGCAAGACCTTCATCTCCTCCAAGCCCTAAATCTCTCAGATAATATTAATCAAGTTATATTACAATACACTATGGTTTTAACATATATATTTATATATATATATATATGGTATGTCTTTATTATAAGAGATAAATGACCTAATTGATGGAAAAGTGAAAACTGTGTTAAGTTAATCAGTGGAAATTTCTTTGTTTATTGTTTTCTGAGTTGTAACAAAGAAATACAAACAAACAAAAAAAATTATCTTCCTTTGATAGCTTATGAATCACACATCTTCAACTTTGCTTGCAGCTAACGTTTTTGCATCATCTTAACTTCTTCTTGCGTAGCTTATTGCACCGCCGAAACTTTCCTTTTCGATAACTTTATCTTCATGGGATTGCCGCCTTTCTCTTCAAAGATCACCAGCTCATTCCCGGAAGGCTTAAACCATGATCGTGGTACATGATACCTAACCCCAAACAACAACAAAATGTTTGAACAAAGAGAGATGTAATGAAAACACACACAAAGATGATGACAACTCTTACCATCTCTGAGATGGCTCTCCACATCCAGTTAAGCATTTATCCGGCATGAATTTGCCTCTGTAATCGCATTCTTTAACGCATTCGTCATTCGGGGTGTTCTTTCTAGCAATCCTGGGCCAATATCTACCAATCTCTTCTCCGTTTAACCATGCCATGCCTTTCCCCATACTGATCATATCAAGCCCAACCGGCTCACTCCCAGAAGGTTGGTCTATGACAACCTACCAAAAAAAGATCAGATCTTTAGAGAGGAAGACAGAACTTTATCTTCTACGATCTTGGTTCTTGTCCAAGATGTTACATTACCTTATACCAAGTCAAAGGCTGTTTCTTGGGAGGTTTTGTAGTCACCGTCCATTTCACTGCGCCGGAGATGCCTGGCTTGGACAGTTCTAGATGCTCTCCTTGTACGCCGAGCTGCAAGATTTCATGGGAATGGTGTTGAGAGACTCATTAAAAAGAAAGAATCACTTGGAGCGCATGACAGGTTTCTAGGCAGAGGATTATATAACCTTGTAGGACCATTTGCTATTTGTCAAATTCAATGTGCCCTTGTTGAAACCTTTGATTGAGACACTTGTAAGCCCAGCTCCAACCCATTCGTAAAAGGATCCTGCATTCTGTAGCAGAGGAAGTTACGCAATGTACGAGTTCGGATGATGAAGCAAAACTGCAATGATACATGCATGGAACAGGATAACTCGAAATTTTGTGTTCATAGAATTACCGAAAGACCAACAGTCATGCTAAGCAAATCAATATTATTATCGCCCGCTTTGAGAGAAACTGATTTCTTGAGTTTGAAAGGCACATGAGTCCCATTCCCTGTCGCAGTTCCTAGAAACCAGTAGTCACATTTACGCACAATCAATTAGAAAACCAAGTTCAAGAATTAACAAAATGGCCGCAAGTGTTGGAAAGTACCTAAGTACTCTTTGTTGATGAAAACATGAAGAGTATGTCCCTTTGATTCTATAAACAGAACCGGGCGGTTACCCTTGTTCAGGAACTCTTCATTATCACTGACTTTTATACTGCAGCAGAATGAATACATTTGCTTCAGGTTCTGTCTCGACGAATTCAATCAATTTTTAACAGTAACAGGATTCAGGTACTGACCTTGTAGTGTACCAAAGATAGTCAGTTGTGTCCTTTGTGGTGTTGATGTGGTCAACAAGTTCATTTTTCACAAAATCTGCTTCTCCCCAAATACCCGGTTTCTCCGAGAACACTTCCCATTTCAGACCTGATGAAGATTTCAAATCTTCAGGTACCATTTCAACCTTGGAGGACTTTGAAGTTACCTGTTGCAAAATGTAAATTTAGCCATTTGCTAAGTTGTGTTTTCGTGTTATGTCATTGTCCAAACCAGTTATTGTTGTTACCTTTGCTGTGTTGAAAACCTCTTTCTTGCAGTCAGGTAGAATGCTAACCGACCAGGCAGGCAAGTGGTATGACGTGTTTCGAAACATCACTGTCTTGTCACTTTTATCATCCAAGTTTGACAGAAACGCAGCACAAGTTCCCGAAGAGTCTGTGTACACATCAGCCTGAAAATCGAAAGCAAATCATCAGAAAGAAAACATTCTGACAGAGACAGAAGTCTTTCGTGGGGGGGTTTAAAAACAGAAAGTGCACCTCGAGTGAATGGCCTAATGTAATATTTTGATGCTCGCCACTGATCAGCAAGTTTTCAGAGAGCATTATAGCTTTGTGAAGATCCTTAAGGTGTCCCCATTTTGGTAATCTAGGCAATCCTGATAAAGGAACAGGACATAAACATTAGTTATAACCGTTGAAGAGTTATCTCAGTACATAGTGATCTTTTTCGTTACAAAGTACAAACTCACCATACTCATCAATCGGAGCTTCATAGTCATAGCTCGTAGTGATAAAAGGTCCTCCTGAAGTACGTCCAAAATTCGTTCCTCCGTGATACTAACATACAACCAAAATCCATTTAGATTACAAACTGATACAGAGCTAACTAACTTCCTCGTGATGAAGAAACTACCAAATATTACCATGTAGTAGTTGTGAACACTTCCACCTTTCCCGAAAAACCGAGCAACAGAGTAAGCTACATCCTCTGCTGGTCTGTGAGGGTCTCTGCCTCCAAATGTTTTAAACCTGGAAGGAAAGAATAACTCTTTTTCAGACCGCGAAAATCAGATTCACTTGCTAATAATGATCAAGAAGCTCCTAAAGACTCCAACTTTGTATGAAACTGAATTCAAGGAAATGTTAGCGGAACCAAAGATCAGTCTATTTACCATCCAGGCCAGTTCTCAGTCCAAATCTTGGGTTTATCTGGCGTATTAGGTGTGAATTGGTCACAGTAAAAGCCATTGCAGGTACTAATCTGCAAAAGTAAATAAGAGAAACCCATCATAACCTGACACAATTTGAGAGATTTTTCACTTGAGTATCAGAAAGCATCAGCTAACATGTCGATACAAGAAAGTATGCAATGAATCAAAAAGATGAAGGTATGTATAGATCTTGTGGTTTCAGATTCGATAAAGACTTACCACAGTCGAAGGAGCATCCCATTGCTGGCACATCATCCATGGAACACCAATGTTCTGTGAGACAGCCATAGAAGCAGACCATTGAGCATACCTTTTCCCACCTTCTCCGTAATCTTTCTCATAATACCCGTACTCGTTTTCCACCTAATGAAATCACAATATTAAGAAAAAACATTCTAAAAAGGTAACAAAACAATGCTGAAATTGTTGTATATATGTTGTCATTTGTCTTGCCTGAGACAAGATTATTGGACCGCCCTGTGGTGCAAAAAGCTTCTCTTTTTTCAACAAGTTCACTATATAAGTCGTGAAACTCTCCATGTAATGCTGAAACCAAAAATTCCACAGAGCAAAGAATTTTAAGTATCAGTAGAAAAGAAAAAAAAAACAAATTCCGAAATATTATCCTTTCTAACCTTCCATGGTTCATTATCCGCCCTGAAGACAGTTCCTGGAACGTAATGCAGCCAAACCGGGACTCCCCTATAACCCCACAAGATTCAATTTACAAAAAACTTCAAAAGAAGGACAGACAAAGAAGGGATTACATAGAGAGGGCATCACCCATAATTCCACTCGGCTGCAACAAAAGGACCAATTCGTAGAATCATATGCATTCCAGCTTCCTGAACAATCTTGATGAACTTCACTAGATTATACCGACCACCAAAGTAATACTACAAAACCAACAACAAACTAATTACTGATGGGACTCTAAACTCAACAAACATCTGAGAGAGTAATAACTGAAAAGACAAGTACCAACCTTTCCAGGAGATGGCTCATGGCCATTCCAAAAGACATAAGACTCGATTGCGTTGCAGCCTCCTTCTTTTGCTGTTTGAACAAGCGATGGCCACATCTGCAATAGAACCAATTTAATCCTCAGGAAGATTCCCAAATTAACCAGATTCAAACCCAATGTCTTTTATTCTAGAATCTCGAAATTTTTTCAACTAGACCCTCACAAGTTCGAAACTTTATTCGATTCAAAGTGAGCAGAGATCAGAAATCCAAAAAAAGCTTTGAACTTTAGCATTCACTAAGCGGAATTATCAAAGACAGAAGAAAAAAAAAAGGAAGAAGAAGAAGAAGAAGTCAATACTAACAGCTGGAACGCTTCTGGGATAATGAATGGCGGCGGAGATAATGAGCTGACGGCGATTGCCGATGGAGAGAGAACGGTGGTCGTAGGTTACATTGGCCGCCTCGATAGCTCTCCAAGACAAGAGAAACACCATGGCCACCACCAGAATCGCGGAAGAAGCAATGCTTTCAGTAACCCGCTTCATTTTACTTTAGATCTTCGTCTTCGCGTAAGAGTGTTCTTCTCTCAAAGTGACTAAAACCCTCACTTTTTTCAATTAGGAGGGAAACACAAAGATTTATCCTTTAAGGGCATCCATTAATATATTTTCTTGGTTTCTGTGTGGGAGTGTACAAGAGAGAGAGTGTGTGTGACCAAATCACACTCTTCACTTATCATTATTTTTTATTTATTTTATTGTTTTGCTATTAATATATACATGTATACATCATGTATGCAGTTGAAGCTAATTTTGTTTTTTTTTTTGTTAAAGGATATTTGAAGCTAATTTTGTTGGTAATTAATAGTAGTTAAATTCTGCCTAAGACACATTCCCTAATCTTTTGAACTGTAGTCTTTTATTCGCTACCGTATAGTTCACATTTGATCTAGTTCGTCACGTAAAAAGTAGAGTTTGAGTTTTCTTTTTCAATGATAAAAAATAACAAATACCATTTTTTACACATACACGCTCAAACAAAAGATAATTAAGAAACTGGCGTGGCACATTAGTCATGGACCATGGTCCATTAGATTAGCGAAGAAGTAAAGCCAACTTCAAGAAAGAAAAAGACATAGAGAAAGTGACTGTGAAGTCTTTATGCTTTTTCTAATTTCATCCTAACCAAATCTGACTTTCCTACAAAAAAAAATTTCGAAAAGATCTAAACCCTTTCTCCATTCTTTCGCCACGTAAATTAAAAATCGTCACCGTCGAAAGACAAAGACAATAAGCTTTACGCATGCATCTAACGATCGAGAACATCAAAATATTGTTTTTCTTTTTCTTTTGTTCATTTAGAACTTTTTTATAGTTGGTTATTTGATTCGTAAGGCATATATGTATTACGTTATCATAAAAGGGAACACATCACATGCACATAACAAACCAAAATTAAATGAAGCAAGATTTGATAATTTGATACGGCAGATATTTTTTTTTTATCGACAGAGATTTTCATAAAAACGCTGCACTCCACGTTTTCTGGTACATTCGTGTCTCCACGTTACCTTTCTTTTCTCTCTGTATTTAACCAACCAACCAATTTTCTTGTGTTTTTGATACTGTAAAATATTCTTCTCTCTGGTTCTAATTATTACCACTACCGTTTCTGCCTAATCAATTAATAAGGGAAAAACTTTTTATTGCTTGGAGTTGGATCGTAGTTAAAATGTGGGTCGTCTTTTTTTCTTTTTCCCTAACCCCAAACAAATAAATACTACAATTGCCGAAAGGGTTGAAATCTTAAATTTTACAGGCCCCACAGTTACCGAAGTACTCTGCCTCTTCTAGTTAAACCACCAAACTTGTGGAGCGTGAATAACACTTTCTCATGGACGCTCGTGTTTTACAAACGTTCGGTGGCGTTACAATAGTTAAAACGGCGCGTGAACATTTGTTGAGAATTTTGGTGTCGGTGAAGAGACAACCTCTAGATTCGCCGAACCAACAAAGTCTCAGGCTCTCTAGGCTGGACCTTTCTGTACATACTTGGGATACGACCGTGATCGGTGGATCTCTTTTTTTTATTATTTCTTTTTTCATCTCCACAAAAACATAACCTAATTTTAGCTTGGAAGTTGTCACCATTGTTTATCTTCTATGGATAAGTATTTGCTTTGAAACGAAGCTGATAGTTGATTCTTTTGAATATTTCAATCTTTTCAATTTCAGTACTTTCAATAGCCGTCTATCAGTTTTGGCCCCAAAAAAGTGATTAAAGACAACTATAAGTCTATAACGTATGGTTTAAGACCAGAATATGTAAGATATGGTATGACCGTATGAGCATTGTGGAAGACGTACTGTCTCACTATCAGGTAAAAGAAATTTGTGAAACTGATGTTGATATATTCTGATAAATAATATATTCTTTTAAAAAACTACACCTAGATTAAAAACCTGTATATTAATTTGGTACGGCCTGTGTATTCAACGAGATTTATATCAATGATACAATTATAAACGTGAGTGAAAATGTCATATCAACACGTATACACAACTTGTATATTGAATCACCCAATAAATATTATTGTTCACTGTGGTTTGATACCAAAGAACATTGAAAAGAATATTCAGGATAGTTGAGACTGAGCTCGGTTCGAACCAGTAACCGATATTGTATTCAAAGATATCCCAAGAGGATTACCACCTTCCTCTTCCAATACCATCAACAAATTTCCAGATGGTTTTAAAAACTCTCGTGGGATATGATACCTGCATTAACCAAATCCAAGTCCAGATCAAACAACAACAAAAAGTAAAGTTCAGTTAACATAATCAAATATAATTTTGTGTCTCCAGGGTCTGTGATGCTTACATAGATTGAGAAGGACGTCCAGCAGGAGTAAGAAATGAGACCCAATAACGACCAATGCTTACACCATTCACCCACATTTCTCCTTTACCCATACTCGACATGTTTAGTCCCACTGGCTCATCTCCACTCGGCTCATCAAACATCGTCTACATATGCACATTTTTCACATTTGTCACCTATACATATTCATAAATTACATAGTACTTTTTTTTTTTTACAAATATATCTAGCTAGGCATACCTTGTACCAAGCGAGAGGGTGATTATTAATGAGTCCAGCATTATTCATACTCCACTTCACTCTGTTTAAATTCTTCCATTGATGTAACCTAACTTTTTCTCCAAGCAAACCCACCTTCACAACACATATATAATTAGATTTTGTATCAAGTATCAATGCAATCTTCATTCAGTTCATATGACTCATAGAATGAAAGTTCATTGCTGTATTACCGAGTAACCCCATTGAGATCTACTCAAATCGATGGTTTTTGTCCCACCACAGCTAATTTGTACTTTGGTTAGTCCATAAGACTTCCTCTCCATGTAAGCCCCAGAGTCCTTTTATTCACATGATTGAGTAAGAAGTGATAAGATTATACTGCTCATTTGTGTATTACAAGAAAATAATAAACCGGGTTATGTTTTAAGCAAAAGTCCTTACCGGTAGACCAACCATGCCGCTGAGGATGGATATACTGTTTTGTCCATTGGTTAAGCTAACCTGAACTTGGCGTTTAACTACCCTTATGTCTCTACTTCCATGTCCAGATCCTACAACAGCAAACTTATATATAATATGTTCATATATGAATTATTGAACACTTGGGTAATCGAGCTATAGTACTAGAGAGTCAAATATGTGTATCTTGCAAACTAATAAGTACAATGGACAGTCAAAATTAACACCAAACGCAAAGTTAGCAACCCATTTTTCTTCCCAAGTTACTTTTAATACTTACGTACCTGCTAGTGCACTGTTGACGAACACGTGAACAACATGTCCTGATGATTCAATGTAGATAGACGGGTTTGTGCAGGGTGAATCCGGCTTAAAGCTTACATTGGAAAAGCCAAACTTGCGTTAGTAAAGATAAATAAACATTAGAATTATAATGAATATATCTTATATTTTACCTTGTAGTGTACCAAAGATAATCAGTTTTGTCCTTAGTCAAATTAGTGTGTTCCAACAAAGCATTTGTCTTCAAAGCTGTGCCTGAGAATGCTGGGATTGTTTCTCTAAACACTTCCCATTTGTCGGGAACGTTGAATACTTGAACCGGCGTTGCAAATCTCACATTCTTGGGCACATTCACCTTTAATTCATTAAGCGGTTTATATGCTTAGTAAGTTGGTAATTACAACTAGGATGATCAGAAAGTTTGTAAAGAAGAATAGAAAAGATAGACTTACTTTTGCTGTTTGGTAAACTAGGTTTTTGCAGTTCTGAAGAATACCAATTGACTTGGGACTCAAGCTATACGCATTGTTTCTGAATTGTACTTGACTGACTTTAGCCGCGTCGTTGTTCACGAGAAACGCAACGCATCCACTTCTCGCATCTTCAAAGACATAAGCCTGTTGCAATGGTCCTAGAGAGAGCATCGTTTGCTTCCCTTGAAGCAGAGGATTTGCAGAGGCTTTAATCGCAGCATGAAGTTCCTTCAAATGACCGTACTTAGGCTGTCTTAAAAGACCTGGCAGCAGACACGAATCAATATCAGAATCAAATTATCGGGTTCTTTTGAGCATAGAACATGTTTAAGAGCTTTAGACCAAACCGTATTCGTCGAGAGGAGCTTGATCGTAGTATCCTGTAACGAAATATGAAGATGAAGTCCTTCCAAAGTTTGTTCCACCATGGTACTGTATTGAAACATGGTTGTGAGTTCTTGATTATACTATTGCGATTATTTAATAAAGATCTTATTATTTACCATGTAATAGTTGACGTAGCTTCCGTTTTTGGCGATGAAAAGAGCGGCATGGAAAGCAATATCCTCAGCAGATCTAATATAAGGCTCTGCTCCATAAACCTGAAAGCTTTTTTTTTCATCACACAAAAAATATACTACTTAACTTTTTGTACAAGGAAACAAATCAAAATTAGACACAATTAGGTAAACCCTTACAAGGATGTCCAGTCCTCAGTCCACATTTTCGGCTTATTGGGTGAGTTTGGTCCCGGAAACGTCTCACCGCATGTCATTCCGTTGCATGTATTGATCTACAAATTTAAAAACATCCATCTTTTAACAAAATAAGAAAGAGTGATCTTAGATATATTAAGTAAACGGGTATGGTACTAACGACGGGATCAGGAGCATCAGGCTGCTTGCACATGATCCATGGCACTCCAGTCTTAAGCCCGACCGCCATTTGTCCTGCCCACTTGACGTACGCTTCTCCTTTCTCATGAAAAGCCGCCATCACGTTTTTGTACTCGTTCTCGATCTATACGATTAAAAAACCACAACATATTCACATCATAATTACAAGCTAACCGGATCCAGGTCCGGTTTGATTTGAGTTCACAAACGTTAACCGAAGTTCTAAACCAAATCAAATCCACAAGGACGTCTGATTCTAACCAATCCGGTTAAAATATTAGTCAACAGAAAATCAATTTACTCCCTACCTAATGTTCAATTAATTATCATCTAATCACCGACTAATCAATCATGGTAATTGATTGATTAGACACGATACCTTCCTCGAAAGATTGATTAGCGGCCTACTAAATTCATTGTTAGATTGTGATTTTACTTGGTTAAGTGTCTCAATTGAACCGGCTCAAAGTCACTGGTTTTGAAGTCATGATTGGGTTGTATTTCTAAGCATTGGTCGGTTAATGTAAGTAACTAATCTTATTGGTTTGATTGTGTTTGATTTGATGACATTGAATCAGATGAAGAAAGCTACCTGGGAGAGAATAATTGGACCACCCTGAGAAGCATATAAGCCCTCAGATTTCATCATATTCACGATCTTAGTTGTGAACTTTTGCATGTGGAACTTGAAGGGCTCGTTGTCGGTTCGATATACCATACCGGGTACATCTCGTAACCAAAATGGCAATCCCCTAGAGAACCAAACCGGTAATTAATCATATACGTTGACTATACCATAAAATATAGAAAAGACCAATAATAATTGTCAGTTGATTAGTCGTACCCGTAGTTCCACTCGGCTTCGATGAAGGGTCCAATACGTAGACAGACATAGAGACCTTGCGATCTTATCTCTTTAATAAACTTCACCAAATCGTTTCTTCCACTAAAATCATACTGCAAAAATTCATTTAAATTCCAAAAAAAAATGATATGTTATAATTTCGTAACCATATACTAAAAAAAGAAAATGAACATTTGTATTGAGAGAAAAAAAAATTGAAACCGACCTGACCGAGCTTAGGCTCATGGAGGTTCCAGAAAACGTACGTCTGGATCACATCGATGCCTCCTTCCTTTGTCTTTTTTATCAGAGATGGCCACATCTGCACAAGAAAATACAAAATTTACATTTTATTTGTTAAAACGCGCTATTCTTTATATAAAATTGAAATGATAATAAAAATTAGCTGTCTTTGGATCCCATTGATTAGAGATTTTAATGTAATGAGATTTGTTCACGTGATTGTGTTAAAGTTGTCAAAGACCAAATGATGGTAACTAGTACTAAGACACATAAATAATCAGTGATCATCATCACATGTAATTTAATTAAAATATTGTTATTTGGCTTAGTTTCAATTGTTTTTTTTTTTTTTGACATTTTGACTTTTTATTTAAAACTAGTATAATTATTCACTTAATTATTCGTTTTTTTATCGAAACCATGAGAAGAACATTAAATGAAGCACAGACGACGGATCTGTGTCTAGTTATTAGTTTTAGATCAGAAAAATGAATGAATACGTTTTTATTAATTGATGTATTTCGATTTAATTAATAGCAGTGTTTAATTTAAATGATTAAGGAATCGGTAACTTTATAGGAGTGTTAAGGAAGTAGACATCTCTGACAAAATTAGAAAGAAAAACATAAAAAGAACCAAAAACTGTGTCGTTTTGAGACCCGTGACTGTTTTCTATCATCGGTAGAGTCAAGGGAGTCAAAGCTGTTTGTGTGTGTTTGGATTTGGATGATATCTCTGTCTTAATCTTGAAAGTGAAGTTATAACAAATCTTGTGAACCAAAAAAAAATATAACCTATTTAAAAATTAATATTTGACAGATCAATTCCGTTTTCATTACGTAATGCATGTCTTTTTCGTTTTGGATAATATATATTTTTTTCATTTTCATAAAATTAGAGAATTTTAATAATGCAATTACTGATTAAAATAAATGATGCCTTTATGAATCAACAATTTTAAAAACTAGAAATAGCGACGTGTAAGATGTAAGAAAAATAATAATATTAATAAAAAAAAGTTGGTGTTTAAAAATGCTCAAATAAATCAAAATTTTGAAGGAATGAAGTTATGAAATCATGAATGTGTGCTAATAGAATATCACACGTTATGAACTTCTGATTAGTTAATAAAACCGATCCTTGCTAACACTTTAATAAAGAAAATAAACCAATGTATATATAACCCAAAAAGAAAAAGACATTTCTTAATTTTTACGAAAGAAAAAAGTTTGTAATATAGCGAAAATAAGAGTTGAGTTTCTCACGCAACAAAAAGTACATGACAATAAAGTGAAATCAAATTCTCATTAATTTAAAGAAACTCGTGAAAACAGAATTCGGTTACAAAAGTTAGTAATATACAAAAAAAAGCCACGATTTCATATCTTTATATGGTTATGGTTTGAGATATTATATCAACAAAACACTAGTTTCATATATATCCAAAATTAAACTACGGTTTGTGTCACATATATGTATATATTAGTTTTCTTTTGATAGAGGAGTTTTTGTCATATTACATCAATAGATGATGATGATGATATGACACAAAAGGTTATGGTCCAACCATATTTGCCTAAAATGTTTTTTTCTTTTGGGTTAAAGGTTTGCAAGAAACGTTCATTAGACAAACATCACATTAACTAATCACATGTATCTATAGTTAATGTAATGATGGAAACATTTACCTCGGGTGTGCTGCGAGGATAGTGAATGGAACCAGAGAAGAGAAGTTTCCTCTGTCCATCGATAATCAAAGACCGTCCATCATACGTTACTCCTTTCGCCGCCGTAGCAACACCGCCGGAGAATACAAGAATCGTAACCAGAAGAATCAAACACAACCCCAAGACTCGACCCAACTCCATCTTCTTCCTCTCTCTTACTGATGATAGTAATGTTCGAATACGTGTGTGTGTTTGTGTGATATATATACACACATCAAGCATGTGGGTGTACCTATTGGTGCATTGTATAAAAATCCAAAGAAAGATTTATGATTTGAATACAGTGTGACTAAAATATGTAAGCGTTGAAAAAATCTTTTTGAGATTTGAGATGTGGAAGCTAGCCTTTTCTATATATATATATACACGAATCGATTGACTTTTGCAATAATTGGGAAGAGATTGGATCCTCTGTTGAGGTGTTTATATAAGCCTTTTCGCCTTTGTCTTACGATTCTACGAACTTATTCATTTACTTAAATACCCTTTCTATGTTGGAGTTACCTATCTATATTAACTTACTATAAAGTAAAAAAAGATAATCAACTTACTAGTTCTTATCCAGTGAATGAATAATGTTGAATCTAATTGGGTCAATTCAACACTAAAATGAGTAAGTTGAATACAATTTTTTTCCCAATATATATTTTGTTTTACAGTACAAGATTTAATTTCCAAAATCTCATTTAAAAAAAAAAAAAAAAAATATGTTAAATAACACACTACTAGAAAAGAAAATAACTGTTGAAGAAAATAATTACCTTGTTCCTGTAGAAAATCTCTGAAAGTTAAATTAAAATTTGGGAAAAAAGTCGAAACAAAGGTAATGATTGAGGTTTAGCGTATACGACACTGGAATTTGGAACTTGGAAGACAAGACTTGGACCCAAGAGCACAGCCTTCACGTTAAGATAATATGGGTCTTCTATTGGGTTGTAAGATATATATCGTTACGGCTCATATGGGCTTTTAAGTCTTGATGCATTACCTTTTTTTTTTTTTCTTTTTTTCTAGTTCATAAATATCTCTCAATCCTTTTGTTTTTTGTTAATATAGTAATATACAATCTATACTAATAAAAGTACATAAAAGCTATAAGATTCTTAAGCTGTCACATAAGATTTAAAATAACCAATATGGATTAATCATCTCACTGATTAACATTTTTGAAATTATAATAGTTATATATATTAAATAAAATATAGTAGTTTTCTATATTATTTATATTTTTTAGAAAAAAAACAGTAAAATATATACTAAATAAAAGTAGAAGCTATAAAACTACTTCAGCTGTCCACATAAGATTTAAAACAACCAATATGGATTAGCATCTCACTAATAAATATTTTTGAAAAATATAATAGTTTTTTATATTAAATAAAAGTAGAAGCTATAAGCTCCTAAGTTATCCATATAAGATTTAAAACAACCAAATTAGTCATCTCATTAATTAACATTTTTGAAAATATAGTAGTTTTCTATATTATTATTTTTTTAGGAAAAGGAAAAGGTAAAATATATAGAAATAAAATATATATGTATAACGTTCCACATCAGCTAGAAAAATTTAGACAATGACTAGGAACCATTATAAATAAGACTAATATGCTTTCAACTAGCAATGACAATTATTATGAAAATTTGACAATGAAAATGACGAGAAAAAATAGAAAGAGAAAACAATTAAAAAAAAAACACAAAGACACAAGTGGTGACGATCAATTAAATATGAAAACACAAAATTAATTCATGATTCTAAAAATGTTTTGTTTGTTTGGTGGTCTAAAAAGTGGTTTAGAATATGCGAGGTCACCAGTTCGATCCGCCTCGCTTGGACGTCGACTTAATTTCATAATTTTTTAATAAGATTTGATTAGTTAACACAACTAATTTTTATATATTTTTTTAAAAAATGTATATCTGAACTAAAAATTATGCCTTAAAAATAATTTATAGTTTTTTTATAAGATAATATTTTATAATTGTCATAATCATATATAAATTTCACTAAAATACATTAAATGAACTTTGTTTGATTCTAATTCCTAACGTCTCTCAAATTTTAAACAACCGTTAGCACGAACATATGTCGGTATCTGTAAATTTTGATTTCGACTCCATTTGCCAACATCTTGAAACATTACTTTTTTTTTTGTATTTTTTCTAGTTCATAAATATTTCTCTACACTTTTGTTTTTTGTTAACATATACAATTTGTAAAAACGTTTTATTTTTCTTTTGAATATAATTTAACATTAAATTCAAAAAAAAAAAAAAAAAACATATACAATTTTTTTAAAAACATATATATTATATATATGCATAAATATCTTTGTATCTGCACCTTTTAAAATATTCAAGAAAAACACATAAATATTTCACCCTGGGCGTTCGGTATAAACCGAAGAAACCAAACCGGACAATCCGAAATTTTCGGTTATCGGGACAAACCGAAGAGAGTAAGTTAAACCGATCGGCGCAATTGTTTCGGGTAATCGGATTTCGGTTCGGTTCGGTTCGGTAATCGGACCGATCGGTTTATTAAAATCTGCAGACATATATAAGCCTAACCCTATACCATTAACCCTAATTTTCTTTCTCTTCTGCTTCACCTCTACCTCCTGCGATTCCGAGAGAGAAATATCAATTCATCTCTTCTATTTCTTAAGGGTAAGCTCTTCTTCTTGGTAATTAATTGATTGATTCTAGGTTTGATTCTTTGCTCTGTAACCTCTTCCTATTTATTGATAATTTCATATCCGATTTGGAGAACTCTAGGGTTTGAGTTTCAACTTTCAAATCAGAGATTATCCATTAATCTTCTGGATTTTTTACTTTGTTGTGTTTGTGTTCTTGTTGTTGTAAGTGCTAAATAGATACATCCATCCTTTATTAAACTTTTCAATTTTCGTTGTTATGAGATCGAAATTGTTGTTTTTTGCTGTTTGATGATTTTAGTTATACTGGTTGATGTAGTTGATTTTCGTGATGGTAGGGAAAAAAATGCATGCCCAAGAACTGTCCATCTTTGCCGTCTCAGCTCAGCTCGCCGTCATAGATCGCCGATGCACATTATCCTTTTTGGAAAACCCTAATGGATCTGTCCATTTGGACTTGTAACTATTGGACTTGTTTTCAGATTGATTTAATTTGTTTTGGGCCGGGTATATGAGGTCCATTGTTATTTTGGTGGGTTGTAAACTTTTTTTTGTAAATTTAGTCCATTATCTTAACTTTTTTGTTTATTCGGTTAGAATTAACCGAATTAGAAAAAATTCGGTTTAAATTCGAAACTGATTTAAAATCTAATAACCGACCCGAACAAACCGAGTACCGATTGACCCGAACCGAATTCAATTTCGGTTTAATTCAGCAGAATTTTTCAAAAACCGAATTTTCTCTAAACCGAATAAACCGACCCGAATAACCCGAACCCGCCGAACGCCCAGGGCGATAAATATTCAAGGAAGGAATTGTCAAATGTTGGTCCACGAGACGGTCGATTAATCGCATCTTTCAGCTTTTTTTTACATAAGCCGTCGTGCGACTAAGATGACGTCATCAATTTTCAGTGACGTACGCAATTACTTGAAAGAGACGAAAAAAAAATCATCTGTGGATAAGCTCACAGTAATTTACTCTTCTCACACATTCATAGTCCACTCACAAGTCAAAGTTTCACGAATTAGCCAGAGGCCCAGAAAACAAGCTTCGCTACACCGAGAAGCACTAGATCACAACCACAAAAAAGGTTTCGTGCAAGATGACGGAAGCAATGACATCATCACCATACTCTGTATGTCGATCAGCCAATAAATAAAAACCACGTGTACATCTAAGCTGGCTGCGCGGTCAACGTTGAAAAAACAAAACGGCTCGGGGTAATATCAACACGTGTCTAAAGGAAGACTACACACGTGTGGTTCATTGAACCTCTCTTCTCTCGCTTTATAAAAGCTCCATAGACCTTTGCTCTCTTCTCCTCGATTTCAATCTTCGAAATAAAACCACAAAAACATCCGATCAAAGGTTTATAATAAAACAAAAACAAAAAATGAAGGCGGAGTTGAATTTACCGGCGGGATTCCGATTTCATCCGACGGATGAAGAGTTAGTTAAGTTCTATCTTTGTCGGAGATGTGCATCGGAGCCGATTAGTGTTCCGGTTGTCGCAGAGATTGATCTTTACAAATTCAATCCATGGGAGCTTCCAGGTTAATAATAATAATAATAATCTCAATCCACACTCGGTTTACCTATCGGTTTACCTATCTGTTTATCAGCTCCGGTTTTTGATTTTTGATTTTGATTTTGCAGAAATGGCGTTGTATGGTGAGAAAGAGTGGTACTTTTTCTCACATAGAGACCGGAAATACCCAAACGGTTCAAGACCAAACCGGGCAGCTGGAACCGGTTATTGGAAAGCTACAGGAGCTGATAAACCGATTGGTAAACCGAAGACGTTAGGGATTAAGAAAGCATTAGTCTTCTACGCGGGGAAAGCTCCTAAAGGGATTAAAACGAATTGGATTATGCACGAGTATCGTCTCGCTAATGTTGATCGATCTGCTTCTTCTACTACCAACAACAAGAAGAACAACTTGCGAGTAAGCTTTTTTTTTTTTATCATGATGAATTGATGATGATGAATTGATGATGATGAATTGATGATGATGATTTGTTGATGTTGCAGCTTGATGATTGGGTTTTATGTCGGATTTACAATAAGAAAGGAACAATGGAGAAGTATTTACCGGCGGAGGAGAAACCGACGGCGATGATGATGATGACTACGTCAGATTCGAGGTGTTCAAGTCACGTGATTTCACCGGACGTCACGTGTTCTGATCATTGGGAAGTTCAGAGCGAGCCTAAGTGGTTTGAGCTCGATGATGCGTTAAACGCGTTTGATGATAATAAGTCCATGTTTGGTGGTGGTGGTGGTGGTGGCTCCATCGAGTTATTGCAGAATGACGCTTTTGTCCCTCAGTTTCCGTACAGTTCCGATTTCGCAGCTCCGTTTCAGGACGACGACTCGCCCGAGGAGCAAAAACCGTTCTTGAACTGGATGAGTTTTGCTCCTCCTCAGGGCTGAATTATGAAAAAATTGAAGCTTTTTCAAGAGTAATCGACGACCACCGCGCCGTGTCGGATTCCTGACCCGGAAAACCAAATCGGGTCATACAATTACGGAATCGGGTTGTTGGATTTCAGAGACTTAACCAACTTAACAGATTCTGCGTAATTGTGGGGTGAATCACACTCTCTCATCAGCAAGTTTCGATTTTTTTTTGGTTTAGTTTCACAAAGTTAGGTACAGAGGAACTGTAAAAGTAAATGTAACCATTATGAATCATATATATATATATATATATATTCATCGTATTCAATGAAGCATGAGCTTGTTTTTCTTATATATATGATGAAGCAATGTACACTTTTTTTCTCCAAGAGAAGTACACAGACTTACGCATGGAGAGAGAGAGAGACAGAGAGACAGAGAGTGGAAGAAGAAGAGGATGATGATGAATTCAAGGGCTACTGTGAGAAGCATTCGAACGAGAAGCCCAAATACCAAACACAAGAAACCAGAAGATGAATAGGATTGCCCAGTAGCGTGCAGGACCATACCTGATTCTAGTGAGCACAACCTGTTTTCAAAGTTTAAGGATTAGTATGACGTAGGAATTACAATTCTATCAGATTGAAGACATTAATTACTCGAGAGATTTTTACTTACAAATCTGAAGAAGATGACTATTGTTAAAGCACAGAGACCACCAAGAAGGATGTGAAGTCCGCTCCTAGCAGTTTTCTGCGTCAATAACAAATTAAAGTACCGTTAAGACTACCAATATACCAGTCAGAGAGACACACGTTTAGTTAGATTGCATACCTTTCCAACACGAGGGGCAATGAGCCAGACCAAAGTAACAGTGAGTAACCCTGTAGCAAGTAGGATCCCGGTACCTTCCACAGCCCATTTAGTTGCACGGCTTTCCATAGGCAAGATATCAAAGTTGACAACACCTAAAGGTTGTTCGGGCATAACCTGAGAAGCCGCAACAGAACTATTGTTGTTGTTGTTGTTGTTCTTCAGGGAATGGGGACCAAACCATGATGATATCTCACTAAGTCGTTGCCTTCGAATGGTAGCAACTTCATCTGAATCTATGGTTGAATCTGTATTCACAGGTAACACAAGGTCTGGTGCCGTGTAATCTCTCAAGGCAATGACCACTTTGTTGAAATCAGCAGTCTTTATATTCTCTGCAGGATGTCCACAGATTTCACACACGGTGGATCCGTGGTTGAGAAACCATTTGAGTGCACAAGCATAGTGTACCAAAGCAAGCTCGTTTTTGCAGGAACATCCAAGCTCAAGCAGTGCATCCTGATGCTGCTGGATTCCCATTTCTATATCATTTGTGCAAATGAAAACTTCCCCATCAGGACTTGTTATTTCGACGAAGCCTGATTCCCCTCCATTGCTTTTGACGACAGAATTCTTCAGCT
Source organism: Camelina sativa (assembly GCF_000633955.1). Taxonomy (NCBI): domain Eukaryota; kingdom Viridiplantae; phylum Streptophyta; class Magnoliopsida; order Brassicales; family Brassicaceae; genus Camelina; species Camelina sativa. Next base: position 27,114,353 of record NC_025686.1, on the reverse strand, counting down.
CAGTCTCTGTAGCTTTGCTAACATCATCAGTGGTTTCTTCTGCATTGCTTTTACGAGCTTCTGGAACCGGAGGAGTAATCCCAAGAAACCCTAAAGCAGCATCTCCTCGTCTGTCAGATTCTGCAGAATGGCATACACGACAAGCTGGTAAACCTGAGTCACTGTCTGTACTGTAACGCGCTTCAGCAGCTGGTTCTTCGTTCTTGACGGGTGGACAATCGTGATCATTGACTCCACAATTTGTTGTCTCCAACTGATTCTCTTTACCCATCAAACCCGAAAAAAAAGAAAAGTTCTATTTCTTCACACAAAGACCAAAGAAATTCACTAGATGAAAATTATACGTTCAACTTATGGACAATAGAAAGGTCTTCCCATTTAGACAAGAGAAAACTCAAGATCCAATAAAACAAAGGACCTCACTAAATCTAGTATTGTACTCTAATATCACGTTGAAAGTGAAACAATCTGTAGAGAGAGATGGTCTACTTTGCATTCTTTCAAACGAGCTCCTGCAGCAGGGAAAACATAAAAAAAGACGTCATAAACATAAAACATCAGATTCTCAACATGAAACTATGAAAGTAGGAACAAGCTTACGGAACATATGACTTTAAACAAACAATATATATATATATATATATATATATTTGTATATATATAAATGAAACCAAAGCTTACATGTAAAAGGGACAATATATAAACTGAAGCAGCTAGATCCTGATATAGTGGTCAAGTAATATAAGGCTTTTATAGTAGGAATGTGAAAAGAATGCATCATATATAATCAATTAGATCATGGATCCACTCAACCTTTCGATGTCAGATCAATAAGATCATGGATCCACTCAACCTTTCGATGTCAGAAGAGTCAAAAAACCTGCTGAGATCAAATCGAAAACAAAAAGAAAGTGAACAAAAGAAATGACAAAAATGATGTCTGAAAACAATAACATCATGTTTCAGGTTGTAACTGAGCAGGAAAGATAGCACCAAAGCCAAACACAAGAAACCACTAGTAAGTGTATAAAAATATACAAATATACATAAGCAGATTAAAAAGCAGCCATTACACTAATTTTTTAACCACAAGCAGATTTTAAGCAGCCATTACACACTACAGCAGCATTAAGCAGCCCTCACTCCAATATTTTTTAACCACAACAAGTTAAGATTAAAGCAGCCATTAATCTAAATTATATTTAACAGAAGCAAAATTAAGCAAACCATTAAATCCTTTTTTTTATAAGCTCTCCACCAAATTCCCACCATTGATTTGAATGAACAGCAACTCAAAATAAAATTAAAAAGGACAAATTTTTTTGTTCTCTCATGAACTCATGGGTCACCGACTAAAAACAGAGAACAAAGTCACGAGATCAAACAAAGACTAAAAAGATCTGTTAAAATGAGAGATCAAACAAGTGCGAATCTGAAGCAAGATTTGAACATTCTGGGTTAATAAAACATTGAATCTAAAAAGGGTTTAGAGTAAACAAACAAACCTCAGGAAAAAAAGTTCTGGAGGAATTGAGAAAAAGTTAGAGACTTTAGAAAACGCAATCTCTCTTCATTATCTGGGTTTGCTCGAATAATGGGGGAATTTTTTCTGGGAAAATGCTCGTATGTATGTATCTGATGAGGAGTTTAAGCGTTCAGATTCGAAAGGAGTTCTTGCCACTACACCAACCTTTCACATGGTGCGGAGAGCTGAGTGGTTTTTAGATTCTTTTTATTTTTTATTTTTTTTTTGCTTCTATACAATAACGTTTTTATTTATAAAGACGAAAGAAATAAAAACTGTCCAGATTTTCACATATTAAAAAAGAGAACCAAAGGAAAAAGATAATGATATAAACTAATAAATTTTGGATTGAATTTTTATTTTTTGTGAATTTATGGTTTAGTTGATTTTGTGGGGAAAAAAATCTTGACTTCATGTAGAAGATATAGCCGTTTTTATTTTTCTTTCTTCAAATAGTTTGGAAAGTGAAAACTGAAAATAAGCAAATTTTATTCTCTTATTAAAACCTTCTATTAAAGAGTTCATATAATCTAGCAAGAATTAAAAGAAAATTTGATTAATTTCCTAAAAATTACAGATCCAAGCATTTATAGATTTTTATTGTGTAAACTAAAATCAAAAACCCTGCTATCCGGATAATATTGTAAATTTAATGACATGTCTCTTTTTGGCTCTTATTTTTTCTTGTTATTTTTTTTTTTTTTTTGCTCTGACATTTAAAAATTATTTTGTTTCTTTCTGTAGATATTTTTTTTTTGTTTCTTTTTCTTTGAAAGAAAATGAGCTGTATTATTTCTTCAATTTTCAGGATATATGAAATATGATAAATTACCACTAAGTGCATTGCAATTGTACTAGCATTAACGCATCAGATCCTTACGTATTTGTGTGTTTAAAGGCTAATAAAACAGTAAGATGATGGATGCCTACCACCACCTATTCCTAAGATATTTTTAGTATTGCACCCAATTATGTTAATTGCACTAGATAAGCCTGCCCAATATCTACGATAGTTAAATGCAAGATTTTAGCAAGTTTTGGCGAAAAAATACCATTGATTCCCCAAACACTTTATTCCGTGTTTGGTGTAACATGTTTTCAAAAATAGAACATGCTAATTCATAAACAGCAACCTTAAGTTTATAGTAAAAAGGTAATTTTTTTCTTTTGATTGAGAAAGAGAAACAATGAGACAATGTAATGTAGGCCAAGGGTCTGGCATTTTAGGCGGTGGGTCTAGAAATACAAGTACTTGAATCGAATATAACACATGGAGCGTATTAATGTTAATAACACAAATCTCATATCAGAAAAACGGAGATGGGTAAATTAAGCCTTTGTATTCTTCTTTAGTGGCTTTTGTATTACCCTAGAACTAACCAGTGTATGTATATATAATCCAAGTTTTTTTCTCTAGCTAACACATTTTGACGCCAATCTCAGTGGCTTTGGTATGGGCACACTCTATACAATTGACACTCTTCACAAACACCAAAGGAAAAAAAAAAAGAAACCAAAAATTAAGGCTAAAAAGACAAAAAAATCTCTTACCCGTGGCTGGCTTTCTAGTGGGTAAGACAAGATTGTAAGTTAAACTCTTCTTCTTGTTAGCAAAATTTGGTGAGAGGTTGATTTGTATTTTTTTTTCTTTCTAGGAGAGATGGAGAGCCATTTGTTGTAGAAGTACTTTCTTTTGAGATGCATTTATAACTCCTTTGCATTCTGCATCCAGTAACACCTCATTCATTATGGCTGCAGCATGCCCTCGTGGTTCATCTGATGCTCTTCTTAGCATAAACACCTGCACACAAACCCAACCCTTTAGATAATCATCATCATCATTTCCAAAAGAAAAACAAGTGTTTATCCCTACCAGCTACTACTACATACAATTTGTGGTTAATGTTTTCAAAACAAGTTTTTCCTGTGTACGATTGGTCTTAAGGTTTTGCCGATTGATGAGAGCGAAAGGATATACCTGACCGTGGTGAGTTATCTCCAAGCAGCCAGGTTGCTGAATAAACGGTTCTCCATCTATTTGAACAGGGAAAGGACTAGAAACATGTATTCTTATGACATTTCCCTGTGCTAACCTCCTAGCCTGAGACAGACCAACCTGTAAGGGACAATCAAAACGTTATAAAGTTATTGAATCAATTCAATTAACTCTTTTAGCCTCACGTTGAATAGAAATGAATGATGGTAATACATTTTTGGGTTTGAAAACGTATCAGAAAAAAGAGTAGGAGCAACTCAAATTGAGACTAGACCTGTAGTTTGCCAAGGTGCCATGCTCCACGGACACATACCACCTCTAGCGTTTTGTCATGCATACACTGAATGGTAAAGTTATCATCGTGTTCATAGTCATTTTGCCAAAGATCCACTCCGCCCATATAGCTTCCAATGTTTAGTACTATTAGACCCTCTGAATCCTGAAAGGAAAAACAAAGTAGACACATCAGTTTCTAAAGACAACAACAATACTGTTAGCCATTTTGATAATGTCTATCCCAAATCCAGAAAATCAAAAGCTATCTCTCCTGCTCAGTTTTTAGCTAATAGTGGTTGGGTTTCGATTTAGCAAAGAACAAAAAGGCACACCATTGAGGACAGTGATACGGACAAATCCTGTAAGGATACATCACACAAGAGAGGGAATGAAGGACTAATTCCATTTGACAAAGATACCTTGGGAATCTCAATGTCTTGTCCATCAACTTCAAGCCAAACTTGCCATGGTAGATCGGCACATGCTCTATCCATGATATCCCTCGCACCTTCTTTAGCATATCGTAATTTATTTACAAACTGCATAAGAAACATGATAAATATATCAGATATATCTTTTATTGAAATAAGTTGCTTATCGGGTTGAGCCACAATTCCGACACCACAAAAGATAATAACACTCAATATATGTTGCAGGTAAAAAGAACACAATAGCAGTACCTGACTACAAAACTTCTCAGGACATTCTTGACGCATCATATGAAATTCATATGCAACTTTGGCGTCGCACCCGATACCTGAACAAAGGAAAGGTCAGCTATTTTTCATGATCCATTACAGGGACCAAAACATAGAATGCTTCAGTAATGTACCTAAGTAATTCATCATATACTTGTGGCCTTCTCTTGCTGGAAATTTTTCTGTGCCGTCTTCTGCAATTTTAACACTCCATCGATCCAACATTGTAACTGCAGCATGATCAATGTCTTGCAAAAACGTTCTTAAACTTCCTTGTCCATCAACTACTGAAATTCCTCTTCCCCACTGCAAAACTCTAGATAGATCATTTCCTGTGCCCAATGGAAGAATTGCAACAGGTGGAGGGGATTCGAAATTGCGCTTCTCGATGGCATCAAGCACCCAAGCAACTGTTCCATCACCCCCACATACCAAAACTCTAAAGTACTTCACTTTGCTATATAGGTCTAAACCAGCGTCTGGCCCTTGACAAGAGCCAAGTTCAAAGACCTGTCATTCACGAAGCAATGATCACTTACTGACATTATACCCAATAGATTCAATATGTTCAAAAGTAAACAATCTTGTAAACGTCATTAACAACACAAGAAGATAAAATTGGAAGGCACTTTAAAAATATCAAAGCCATCACTAGCTACTGACATACTTTGTACAATATCTATAGTGGATTTCTGAAAGAAAAAAGAAGCTTATTTGGTACCTGGACTGGATTCAATAGCATGTTAAGTCTCCTATGAAGAAAAGGACCGAGTTGACCTCCGCTTTTGGCATTAATAAAGACCAAAAGCGGTCTTGCATCTGGGGGCATATCAACCAAGGAAAACTTCTTCATTAGATTAAAAGCAGGAGGTTTATTTTGTTTGTGCCCACCTAAACCATTTTGCAATCCCTTAGCATTAGACATGTCCGAGACCTTCTTTAAGCAATCTATGCTCCGATCTCTGCGTAGTTTCTTCACAACAATCCCATTAACAACAGTTTTCACTGGATTGCTGGCTGAATCCTCCAATAGCTTACCATTCAAAGATTGGCCATTCCCATTTTTTCCCCTGTGGCGCTTTCTTCTCACCTGCCCTCGTATAGATGCCAACTCGTTTCTAATAGTACTCAGTACTCCATCGACACCATTTGCTTCATTGACTTTAACATGTACTGGAGAAAGGATAACCCTTCTGAGAGAGCCAAGATAACAAGCGTCACCAGATTCCTTAGACATAATCATGTGACACTTAACATGTATAAGCCGCTGACACCAAAGACAGTGCCACATTGGTGAAGCTTCAATAAAAGGAATACCACACGGTTCATCACAATAAAAGCAAAAAGCAGTCATATCAGCATTATCATCCATATTAACCCATCGCTCTGACCAATGATGTCGAACATGGTCAGATCCAGCCTGTGCAACACATTTACAGTCTTTCGCAGCAGAGCCAGAGCAATAAAAGTGAGCTGCAACACCGCAAACAGCACAACGGTGGACAGGGATAGTCAATGCTGCCTTGTTAGAAACGTTCTGAGCAGGAACAAGAGAGTAGAGACAAACACAGCAAGTGGATGGTTGAGGACCATAACCATAATCATCAGTCCATTGATGATGAGAAAGTGGAACTCTTAGTCTTTTCCAAACTTTCTTCTTCTCTCTAGCAGCAGCTTTAACCCAATTTAAAGAAGTGTTTTTTTGCCATTTGAGAAATGTGTAGATAACTGCTAGAATCCCAAAAGATCCAGTTACAAGCCATCCAAATATGAAAGGACTGTCAGCACCAGAACTGATCAACCACTGAATCAGAGAAAACCCCACTTCCATCATTGCAACATTCCTATTATTAACTTATGAGCTTTTTAGGCCTTCTTCAAGAAACCTGCAAGAGATGACACCACAAATCAAAAACACCGTAACGATTAATATATTTTCTAAAGCTAAACATGAAACGCAATTTCGTGCCAATTCAACTTTGTTCTGTTCTCAATTCCACATTGAACAGTCTAATCCAGAATTCGTCTATTTAAAACACCAAAAACGAAACGAGATCAAGCAATTAGGAGATACACAGAACAAGTTCATCATAGGAATCGAGATCGAAAAACAAAAAATCGCAGATCTGACGCGAATCCTAACTTAGAAATTCAAAATCCGTACCAGGTGAGAATCGAAATCGAAATCGAATTGAAAAAACGAACGGAGATCAGGAAGGCGGATTGAAAAAAAAAAACCCTAGAATCTCCAAGAACCAGTAAATTATTTATTTCTCCAATATTTTTTTTTTGTGTTCTTTTTTTTCTCCTCCTCAAGAGACAGCGAGAGAGAGGAGAAAAAAGAGAGAGAGAGAGAGAGAGAGAAAGAGAGAGAGGAAACAACACAAACCACTTTTTATAACGAAAGGTGAAAAGCAAAAGGCGGGATTTGGGCTAAAACACGCAACAAAACGTGCCTTTTCCTCGCTGCTGCACCACACTGCTGCAAGTTGCAATACGACGTGCGAGCCACGGGTTCGTCGGCGTTGGCTCTTCTCATGCCATTGTGCTTATTCTATTGATTTTACCATTTTACCCTTTTGGTTAAATCTTGTGACGTCACTTGCATGTTAAACCAACCAATCGCATTACTTTGTTATATATATATATATAAAAAGTCTAATACCACCACATGCATTATTAGATTGTTCACCAAGTCAAAACAAAAAACAAATTTTAATTATTAAGTCAAAAATATTGGTAACTTTTAACATACTATTTTTTAATGACTGACTTTTAGATTTGGTTAGTTTTTGCTTTTAATTATATCTACTTTTTAACAAATTTATTTAATCATTAAGAAAAATAAAGAATCATAATAATGTTGAATTAGTATTAAGCTGCAAAAAAAGAAAGAAAAAATCAACGAGAACCATTATTGGCTATTGTTAATTAAATATATATTAAAAAAAATTTAGAAAATTTCCAGGCCAACTTTATTATTAATTAAAAAAAAAAAGAGCTGATAATTAGTGTAGAAGATATACAATTCGATATCTCCAAAGGAAAAAAAAAAAGGAAAACCCTAGAGATTTAGATATAAGAAATCTCTCTCTCACAGTTACAGAACGCAATAGACAATATTCTCTTTTTTACCTTCGGCGTCAAGTTTTGTTGTTGCTTAAGGCGAAAGCTATCATCATCAGTAATAAAGCCTTAACCCTATTTCTCAATCCTTTATAACCTTTTTCAGTTTTTTTTCTTCTTTTGTTAATCCATTGAATTTTCTTGAATCTCAAAAGCAACCGCATGGAGAACGATGGAGAGAGACCGTACTCTGTTCTAACGAGAGATGAAGTTGAAGAAAAGATGAAGAAACAGATCGATGATATCTCTGGAATTTTCTTGATGTCAAAGTCCGATGCGACCGTACTCCTCATGCGTCTCCGATGGGACTCGCTTTATGTTTCAGATCGTTTGGGGGAAGACAAGGAGAAGCTGTTGACTGAATCAGGTTTGAAATCAGTTGCAGTACTTGATTCGAATCTTGATTCATCATCTGATGATGATGTTGTTGTCTCTTGTGGGATTTGCTCTAAGATTGGTGGTGAGTTTTATGAGTTTTCTGGTGAGGGTAAAGTTGATGATGTTGATGTTGATTTGATCTCCACGCCCTTTTGTGCTCACACGTTCTGCAAAAGTTGCTGGAGCGAGTATCTCGAGAAGTGCTTCTTCTCTGTGGAGGAAAACAAAACTGCGATCCCTTGTCCTCATCGAGGTTGTCGGTCTGTGGTTGGACCGGACACAGTTGAGAAACTGACCTTACGTGATCAAGAGATGTACAAGAAGTATGTTCTGAGATCTTACCGTGAGGAGAACGGTGTATTGAAGATCAAACAGTGTCCTGCACTGAACTGCGATTTCGAGGTTGAGTTTGATCTGGAGAAAGAAGATGACGAGCATAGCTTAAACGTGGTGTGTCTCTGTGGTCATGTCTTCTGTTGGAGATGCAAGCTTGAGTCACACAGACCAGTGACCTGCAACAACGCTAATGATTGGTTGTCTAGAGACTTGAAGAACTTATTAGAAGAATCAAACATATCATCGAGCCTCTCCTGGGTGGACAAGAACACGAAGACTTGCCCTCATTGCTTTCGGCATGTGCAGTTTCGTAGTTTTGGATGGAGCAATATCGTAACTTGTGCCTGCAGGTTAATTTCACCCTAAATTTTGCAATTCGCAAATAAGTTTGATCATACTAATTTGTGTTTTTTTTTTCTTTCTTGATTTTTAGTGGTCAATTCTGTTGGAGGTGTTTGCGGCCAGCTGACGGTCACGTATTTGGAGCCTGTGTTGCTACAAAACTTGAGAGCAGAGCAGGACCAGGGATTTCGTGTTTGGATCTCTGGGATGCGAGTCAGATTTCACTGGCGCTAGCTAAATCCGAGCTAGAAGCTTTCGAACCGACTGAGTTGAAGGAGGAGCAAGACATCAAGGTAATAAGAGAAGGACTCATGCTCATTGTTCAGTGCAGACAGTTTCTTAAATGGATCTGTGTGTACGACTATCTCCACACAGATTGTGATATGGCCAAGAGAGAGTACCTGCGATTCCTGAAAGATCACGCGGCTACCCTTGTCCAGAGTTTCTCAGAGACTGTAAAGAAGGAAGCAGACAGGGCCAAAACTCTTGGTTGCGAGAGGGTCAAGTTATCCACTGACATAAGCAACATTGGGAACTACTTTTACCATTTCGTCAACACTTTGCGAGATGGTTTGGTCGAGGTGAAGGCCAAGTCATACGACAACTATGGTGGTCCTTATTGGTTGTGTGATCGCTGCACTTATGGGAACTCTTGGTTCAGCAAGAAGTGTATCATGTGCGTTGATCCTACTGCAACCAATGTGTCCTGTGATCCTACTGCAGCTAATATGTACTGTGATGATACTGCATCTGATGTGTCCTATGATGATCCTGCATCTAATGCAGACGAGCTAAGTGATTCATCTCTTTATTAGGTTTCTGAAAAGATAAACAAAAGATTTTAGGAGAGAGGAAGAACCTTGCTATTTAAGTTCTTATGATTCTTTTTTTTCTTTCTTTCGTTCTGTTTTAGGAGGTTTTTGTATTGGACTACCAAATTTTAAAGTCGAAATTGATTTTGTTTTTTCTTTCTTAATAGTTGTTCACTGTTACAATGCTTTGTGATAGGCAACGTTTCTTTCTACCTTTATGGCCTCTTATGTTCTCAAACTGCAGAAGAGAAAATGTGGTTCTGTTGTTGTCTTTTATCATGAATTTGCATGACCAGTGGGATCACATCCTCATTAAAGGAAACAGTGGATTCTCTAAAGAGAAACTGAAGGAGACATATGCAGGAAACTGCAGGGGGGAAGTGTTTTAAGATTATATATACGTTCAAGTGCAGAGTTACAGTTTTGCCTAGGGTCTAAACACAGTAATGTAAGTGCCAAGTTTGGTGGATTCTAAATACAGGAAAGCTTGTTGTAGAATGAGTTACAGTGTCAGTACAACGTTTCTTCTACCTTCATGGTTCTTATGTCCTCAGACTCCATGGAAAAAGATGTGATCCTGTAGTTGTGTACTTGTGTTGTTCCATTCCTCGCTCTATACTAGTTTTGTTCTCAAGAACTGAAACCCCTGAAGATACTTGTATCACTGTATAAACCGAATTGGACAAAAGAAAAACAGAACAAGAAGTGACGTGCATCTACATGAGCAATGAGATCACATCATCATTACTCATCAGAATAACACTGATCTTTTTATTTACACGCTCTTGATTAATTTTGGATCATTATAGAGATTAAAATCCCTTTGCCTTTAATTTACACAGTCGAGATACAACCAAAACTGTGTAGGGATTTTCACAATAAGATTTTAAGATGCTTGGTTTATGGAGACAAAGAACTCGCTTTTGGTGCCATGATCTATCCATGTCTTTAAGGTGAAAACATGGCTAATCTTTTTTTTTTTAATGAGATTTATCAGTAAACAGAGATAAATGGAAAGATTCTAAGCTGCTCAAATACGTGGGGGAGCTTCAATGTTTATAAGCAGATTTGAGATCGGCTGATTAGAGATGGTGCAATTTTACTTTTTCTTGTAAGAACGTGTTACAGTATTTGAAGTCTCACCAAATTACAACATTTAGGGGATGTATCAAACTTGGTATTTTAGAAGATTTTGGAGTATTTTTAAATTGTCTGTTATTTAACTGGTGATTTTTAAAAGTCACCTGAAATCCTATGTTATTGGATATGAAATTGATAAAAATATCACCTCAAATCTACTGTTATAATCTCTTGTTATTCAATCAATAATTTATAAATCTCACCTCAAATCTACTGTTATTCAAAAAATCACAATTTTTTATAAAAAATCTATTGAATGTGATTCTAGGAGACTTTTCTAACATTTTTAGTTAAAAAATATGACTTATATCACACATTTGAAGGAGCAAATATGACTTAGTTAAAAAAGTGATGTAAGTGATTTTGCTCCTTTAAGAGCATTCCCATCCCACATACTGTGGGGATGGATATCAGAAAATAATAATAATAAAAAATAAAAATAAGGAGAGAGAAGATTAAATCTTCATATCAAATGTCTCTGCAGAGACACTCAAGAGATGGGGATGAGAAAAAAACGTCCAGCTGTCTTCTTTTTACTGGTCATAGACAATAAATTTAATTAAATAATAAAATAATATATATATATATATTAGAAAAAAAACTTTGAGACACTCCAAACTAAGATGACCAATGGATTTGCTCTAAAGGTGAAGGAGATTTTACTTCACTTACATCATACCTTTGAAGGAGCAAATATCAATTACATAAAAAAAAAAAAAGTGTGATATTTTTTTAAAAAAATATCAAAATCACCTAAAATTCAATAATCAAATCTCAACAAATCTTAAAATCCAAATCTCACCAAATCCTAAAATCCCAAATTTAATAACCAAATCTCTTAAAATTATACTCAAATTTCTCAAAATTCCAAAATATTAAAATCCCATAAATCTCCTAAAATACCAAGTTCAATACATCCCCTTTACTTTAGAGGTTTAATTTTTTTATAGGAGCAAAATTTTAATTTGTATATATCACAATTAAATTTGTATCCAATGGGCCTAACTTCTATTTAAAAAAGGAAAAAAAGCTGAATTATAAGACGGTTTAGCAAAAACAGAGTACTTTTGGTAGTTTTACAATTCGATATATCTTATATAATATGAGAAGGTTTTTCTCAACTTTTGCTAAGGAGATGACATTTGGCTTACTATATTTCTGACACCTGTATTTTTTTGTTTGGACATAATTAACTATGAAAAATACTTAGGTTCACCCCTTAGCAAAAGTTGAACCTTTGGGGTGAATCTTTGTATTCACCTCCTCCTCTTTCAACCAATCAGATTGTTCTATCTAATATTTTATTTAAAAATATATCAAAACTAAGCAAAACAAATTAAGGAAACAAATTCTGTATACTTTTATTTAAGGAAAGTTAAATATTGACTTGGTTTAGATTTTACAATTAAACGAGGTTATATATCGGTTTGAGTTTATAAATGACAATTAGGGTTTAGATTTTAAAAGTAAAACAAAATTATGTCGGTTTGGGTTTACAAATGAGGTGGTTAGGATTTAGATTTTACAATTAGAATAAAATTATATGTCGGTTTGGGTTTACAAATGAGATGGATAGGGTTTAGATTTTACAATTAGAACAAAATTATATGTCGGTTTGGGTTTACAAATGAGATGGTTAGGATTTATAGTTTATAATTAGAACAAAATTATTCTGAAATTCCTAATATGAAAACTTCTAAATTTTATGTAATTCAAAAATACCATAACGTTTGAAATAATTAGTGAGAATAGAACAAAATAATTATAGATAGATCAAAACCATCTCATATTCTTACGTAATTTTCCAGAAAGTAAGCTCAAAATTTTAATTTTATATAAACAATTTTCTTAAGAAAAATTTAACTAATTTACTTAAATAATACCTACCTACCATCTTACTTAAATTTGATTCCGTTTGTGTCCGTAAAAATTATAGAAGATTCAAACACAGAAATTAAACCCAAGAATTCAAACCTATAAATTTAATTAAATGTTGGTATATAGTTCCAAGATGAAACCAACGACTGACTGATATAAGGTGGCTTTAGATTCTTGGGAGTTGCATATGTTTCTAATTAAAGAATGAAGAAAATGTAGATAGGTTTTTTTTTTTTTTTGGTTTTATGGATCTGTAGTTAATTAGGTCTACACTATAGTTAATGGACAATACTTGGGTTCACCCCTAGGGGTGAACCTATTCATTCACCTCCTTATAAAATAAGGAAATAAAATATGTATACATTATTACAAAATTTAAAATTTAAACCGTTCTTTTATAAATCCAAACCGACATATAATTTCATTCTAATTGTAAAATCTAAACCCTAACCATCTCATTTGTAAACCCAAACCGACATATAATTTCGTTCTAATTGTAAAATCTAAACCCTAACATCTCATTTGTAAACCCAAACCGACATAATTATGAACATAATCAGTTATATTTTGATTTGAAATCATACCATCTTTTATGCATTGCCTTATACCCACTATTTTCCTCAATTTTCATTTTTGTTTATATTATTTCTCATTTTAAAACTTATTATTTTGAAATACTTGTGAATCTATGATCATTAATATTTGATTTCAATCCCTTTGCCTTCTTAAAGGCTCAAATATTTTTATAAAGTTTAGTTTTCTAAAAACAACCTATTACCATACAAACACATCCTCTTTCAGACTATTGTGAAAACTAAAACATTTACTTTCTATTCTATCATCGATTCAATCTCCAACGAACAACAAAACACCCGTAACAATATTATCGTTGTTCGGATCATCCATTTTCGGGAAGTTCCTAACTTTAGAAGAAATATTGTCTTATTAATTCTTGAATATTTTTTCCAAAAATATAAATTATTTTCTCTATTGTTCATCTTTTGATGATTGACGCAATCATTTTAAGATATTTATAAAATAAAATAAATAATGTCATGTGTATTTGATTTTAAAAGAATTTTAATATATAATGATGTTAGGCGACAGGCGTCATATTCTTAGAGTAAGAGTTGAAAGAAATCTTACTATATTATATCATCTAATAATAAAGTAAAGTTTTCACTTGAAAAGCTGCAAAAGATTGTCATTTGATGTTCTCTTCTTTCACAAGTGTCATTTTGTTTCTTTTAATTTTTAGTGTAACAAATTTATTCAACTGAATTTACATAATAAAATTTTTGCTTAACAAATAATTTGATGATTAAATAGTTTAAGGATATATGATTATAATATATATATTTGGGTTGTATAGGATAATGTCGAGTAATAATTGGCTGTTTTATTTTCACACTTTAATATAAATAATTCACATGATCTTGATATTATATTATTTTATTTCATTTTCAATCCATTTAAATTAAACTAAAGTATATTTTAATATATAATATCTAAATAACTAAATGAGAATTGAATATATTATTTTCATAAAGAGATAACGGTATATATTTCTGTTTAAAGAGAGAAGTGAATATATATTTAAATTCATGATTTGATTAGCTAAGATGCCCGTTCATAGATCTATATTTATAATATATAACTTTTGAATATATATAAAACAATAGACAATTTTAGTTATTAATTCACAATAATGTATTTTTATAAACCTTACACTTTTTTATTAAATTTTCTATTACGTCTCATCAATCCCATATGTTGTACTAATTAACTTTCATTTTCGTAACTCTCATAATATTTATAGTAATGCAATGAATGATTAATAATAGTATTTAGAAATATTACAAATAGAAAAATATATTAATATGTAATGAATGCATATCTATAACTTTCACAAATTTTATGTGACTCCTATAACAATAAAATATTCCCTCTGTTTTAATTTAGTTGTCGTTTTAGGTTTTCAATGAAAATGCTCTCTTTCTATGATGGGCCATGTAAAGTGATCTCTCTCTGGGATATGATATGGTTCATTTTGAGACAGATTATCAAGAGATTTTTAAGTGTCATAGATGAGTCAAAAGATTGGCCAGCGTTTACTTCGGAATTAGATTCTTTTCAGTCTTATCAAAGGAGGTTTTCTATATTTTGTATTGGATGTATACCTAGATTGAACAATGTCTGTGTTGTCCGTCTTGCAAAAGCGGCTCAAACACGATGATCTTTCTTTTCCTATGTAAATTCCCAGGTTCCAGAATGGTTAGCTCGCCAGGCTATCCTATTTGAACCGACTTAATAAGATATGGTGTTTTGAGGTAAAAAAAAAAGATGTCGATGATAAAAAAAATTAGAAAAAAATATCTAAAAACAATGTAAACTAAATCCGTGCGTAGCACGGAATGACTACTAGTATATATATATTCTCCATAGGCGAGTAAAAAAAGTAAAGAAAACCCTAAAAAGTCGAAGCTGCAGATCATCTAGAGACGATTAGAGAGAAAGCAAAAAATTAAGCGAAGAACGATAACTCTGATCACCTTCGATTCTTTTGTTGATTGAGGCGCAAGCTACCACCAGTAAGCCTTTCAACTCTATTCCTCTTTACAAATTTATGCATCTCTCTTTGTTAAGTCACTGATTTGTGTTTCTCATAATTTTTTTGTCAACAGGCAAAAAGCATGGAGAAGGATCAAAAGAGTCCGTATCATGTTCTGAGGAAAGATGAAGTTAGGGAAAAGATGACGAAACAGATCGATGATATTTCTGGAGTTTTCTCGATATCAGAATCCGATGCTATCGTACTTCTCAAGCATCACCGATGGGACTCGATGAAGGTTTCAGATTGTTTGGTTGAAAACAAGGAGAAAGCTTTGTGGGAATCAGGTTTGAGATCAGTTGACCCTGATCCCAATGGAGAATTATCTCATGTTCTCTGTGGGGTTTGCTTCAAGACTCCGAATGAGGTTGATGGTGATCTAGTCTCCACGCCCTTTTGTTCTCACAAGTTTTGTACAGCTTGTTGGGGAAACTATCTTAAGAAGTTTTACTATCCTGCTGAGAAAAACAACCAAACTGCTATCTCTTGTCCTCGTCAAGCTTGTCAAGCTGCTGTTGGACCGGACACCATTGAGAAACTACCCGTACCTGATCAACATATGTACAAGAAGTATATTATAAAATCTTACCGTGAGGGAAACAAGGTATTGGATATCAAAAAGTGTCCTGCATGGGCTTGCAGATACCTCATTGCGTTTCAGAAGGAGAACAATGATGGTGATGGTGAGGAAGATTGTAGCTTAAACGTGGTGTGTCTCTGTGGTCATATCTTCTGCTGGAGATGCATGCTTGATTCACACAGATCAGTGACCTGCAACAACGCTTCTGATTGGTTGTGTAAAGATTTGAAGATCTTATCGAAGATATCAGATGATAAGTCATCGAAGCTCTCCTCGATTCCAAAAAGGAAAAATGTGGTTCTCTCTCCCTCCAGAATAACCATCACAAAGACTTGCTGCCCTCATTGTTATCGTTCTGTGGACCTGTATGGTGAACAGTACTCCCTGTTCGTGACTTGTACCTGCGGGTAAAAACTTCTATTTTCCTAATCGCAGTTAATTAGATTTCTCTGTTTTGAAGTATTTATCATACTAATCTGTGTTTTTTTGTTTTTTGTTTTTATTAGTGGTCGTTTCTGCTGGAGGTGTATGGACTCAGAGGAAGAACACAAAACGGCATCAAGATTATATAATTTCTGTAATTTACAGAGGGCAGTCCAGAGAGAAGCAGAAGGGGATGATTCTTGTGTGGAACACTGGAAGTCGTGTGAGGTTTTAGTGGAGAAAGCTAAATCCGATCTAAAAGATTTTGAGGAATCTATCATCGAGAAACCGAGTTACTTGACCGAGAAAGACATTACGATTATAAGAGAAGGGCTAATGCTGGTTCTTCAATGTAGGCAAGTCATTCAGTGGAGCTGTGTGTACGATTACTACCACGCGGAGTATGAGACCTCTAAGAGGGAGTACCTACGATTCTTGCAAGCTAACGCGACCTCAGTTGTCGACAGTTAATCAAATACTCTAAAGGAGGAAAAAGAAAGAGCCTTGTCAGATACTTCTGAAGAGTTTTGTTGCGTGAAGCATAAGGTATCTGTGGAGACAAGCGACCTTGGTAACTATTTTTATCATTTCATCAAGACTTTACAAGAGGGTTTGGACGATGTGAAGGTGAAGGCCTACGACGACTATGGTGGTCTTTTTTGGTTCTGCGATCGCTGCACTTATGGGAACACTTGGTTCCATAAGAAGTGTCAAGTGTGTTGTGACGATTCCGCAGCTCCTCCGGAGCTAAGTGATCATTTATCTTTTGGAGATGTAATGAACTAAAGCTACAGCTGGTTTTAAGATTTCCGAATTGGTGTTTTGCTTGATTTTAATTTTAGTTTAATTCAAGTGGTTTTTTTTTATTAGTTTGATAGATATTCTAGTAATTGCTAATTGGTATGGTCTCAACTCTGAAGACGTTACTACCGAATTGGTCTCACTTTTTATTTATTTTTACTTCATCTAGTTTAGAATCTCCAGAACCAATCATACACAACTCGTTGAAACTTCTCCTAACAACGTACGTCTAGACCATAGTACTCACAGCAAATTCGTAAAACTGTGAAATTGGTCGGAAGAGATCGCAGAAAAGTGCGTGGGAGTTTAAACAAAAATTGAGAGGACCATATGAACCTGAGTAGGGTTTCTAATTCGTTTGTGGAGAGTTTAATTTCTTTTCTCTCTCATTTCAATTCGAATTTGTCGAAGAATAAGGTTCAAAATTTTGATATTTTCTTTTGCCATGCCATAACAAGTTAGCAATGGTTTACCCCGTGCATAGCTCAAGTCATCACCTAATTTATCTTTAAGAAATCAAATAGACACTATAACCATTGTTTCTGTTTTAAAAACAAAAAAAATACCAAAATCATTACATGTAAAAATGTTACAATTATAAATTAGATTATAAATCCCTATATATATTCATATAATCTTCTTATTTCAATAGAAACTCATATAAGAAAAATAATTATATACTTTGTAACTAATCCTGTTTTGAATAAATTCACAAATGTCTCTTTTATATTGTGCACACATGGCGGATTATCATCTAATTATATACTTTCTAAGTTATTTATTCAATATATCAGATTTTGAATTAATATGAATATATGAAGTAGATTCTAAATTCAATAAGAATAAATTTGAGAAGACATTATTATATAATGAATCCAATAATAGGGGATTTGACAAAAAGAATGAGCTATTTTAAAATACTTAGTCGAATTCACACCTCCTTAATTAAGTTTCTTAAATATATATATATAAAAAGATTTAGGAAACTTAAAACTTGCAACCTAAGTTTTTATAATTATTTTCTTTAAAGGTGTTATGTCTTTATTACAATTATTTTCCTCTATAAATTTATATTGACTATTTGTAACATATAATATACATACATCTACTTTTGAGACTAGTTTTTATATGTTCTTGACTATTTTTGGAAAATAATGTCTTTTTCCAAATTTAATTTGCAACAACTATTGCCTATTGGGAAACATAATGTTGAATGAAATAAACTATCTATAGGTTGTAACTAAAAAAAAAACAAAATCAACCTAGACCTAAACATAAAGTTCTTAGATATTGTAGTTAATATAAATCACCATTTTCTAGCAAGATAAGGTCTAATGGGACCACTTTCCTAATAAAAAATTGGGTTACCAAACTATAAATAGTAGTGCAAACATAAGAAGTTTGTAACTCACAATCCCCATAAGAAGAGAGTTGGAAATCTTCTTTACCTTCGATTCAATTTTGTTGTATTAGGTGCAAGCTACTAGTAAGCCTTATTCATATTCTTTATAAATTTATTTTTCTCTCTTTTTTTTTTTTTTTTTAATTTACTGATTTCTCTTTCTGATTTTTGTTATTCTCAAGCAACCAATGGAGAACGATCAACAAAGACCTTACTCGAGAGATGAAATGAAGGAAGAGATGAAGAACCTAATCAATGCCATCTCTCGCACCATATGCTTACGGCAAAATGAACCGACCGTAGTCCTCATGCATCACGGATGGGAGTCGAAACATGTTATAGAGGGTTTTGTTCAAAAAGGGAATGAATTCTATACGGAAATTGGTTGTTTGGAACCAACTTTGATTGATTCGAATCAAGATTTCTCTGTTTCATCTTGTGGTATTTGTTCTAAGACTGAAGATGAATTTTATATGTATAGTGATGATGATGATGATAGTGATGATGATGATAGTGATGGTGATGATGATGATGATGACGATGAGAAGAGTAAGGAAGATGGTAAGGACAAGGGTGAGGGTGATACTGATGTTGTAAAATTCGAAAGTGAGGGTGATGGCGAGGATGAGGGTGCGGGAGAAGGCGAGGGCAAGGGTGAGGGTGAGGATGAGGGTGCGGGAGAAGCCGAGGGCGAGGGTGAGGTTGAGGATGAGGGTGAGGGTGATGGTGATGTTGAAGATGTCGAAGGTGAGGGTGATCAGGTTGATGTTGAAGATGTCAAAGGTGAGGGCGAGGGAAAGGGCGAGGGTGAGGATGAGGGTGATGGTAGAGTTGAACATGTCGAAGATGAAGATGATGATTATGATTATCCTTTCATCTCCACGCCTTTTTGTTCTCACAAATTCTGCAAAACTTGTTGGAGAGAATATCTTGTAAAAAATTACTACTCTCGTGAGGAAAACCTAACCATAATCTCATGCCCTGATCAAGATTGTAGAGCTGCGGTTGGACGACTAACGGTTGAGAAACTAGGAGTACATGATCAAGAGATGTACGAGAATTATCTTCTGAGATCTTATATCGAGAACAAACAACTTGATGCGCCTGACTGTAATTAGACTATTGACCATATCTGAATTTACTTAAGGGACAAGTTGTTCTTTTATGAAATGCATTAATCTATTTTTTTTAATAATAAGCGAGGATTTCAAGCTAATGTTCAAAACTTATAAAACATCATGTTCTTAACATTGAAAACATTTCTAGTTAGGCATCGTGATTAAAATCGTATGAATAATACACAAAATATATTTTATTAATATCATGAGAAGTTTTTGATCATATATATTTTTTTTTTTTGTCGGCCAACAATTTCATTAAGTAATTAGCAAATACATGAGAGTTAATCAGTTACATAAAACATACATTTACAGAATCCAAGAGATTTTGTCTCGCTTCCTTAGCTAAGTTGTCTGCCAAGCTATTTGCTGTCTTTGGTATGAACTTGAATATGTGGACATCATTGACCATTATGAGGATATCTTCCAGATGTCCCTATATATCTCTAGGACCCGGAGAATTTCTTCTATGTGGAATTACATATTCCAAATATTTATAGTACGTGACAGTGAGATTCTGATAGCTCAGCTTCTTCATTTGGATCATCGCCTCTTTTAGTACCTATTGAGCAGGTAGGTTCTATAGAGGATGACCCCTTGAGAACGTAGTTTCCTTGTGAATCATGGAGCGTCCAGCCAATTCCTGCTCTATGATTTGGGGTTTATCCAAGAGGCATCTGTACAACATCGATAAGAAGTAATATGAGAGGGACTTACTACATGGCCATTGGATGTAGGAACCTTATTCTGATCATTCCCTTTCATATCTTGACAGTGAGTTGGGCTTTGTGCTTCTTTCCATAAATTGTAGTCTAGGAGATCTTGGAGAATTATATCAGGTATGTTCCATCTCTTGTTCCCAACAATAATTATATACGTCCACACCGCATAAACTACATTCTGGCAAGGTCTTGAGATGCCTATGAATAAGAGCTTCTCCAACTGGAAGGGCATTGTGCAGCGCTTTCCACCAAAAGTGTTTTATTTTAAAAGGAGCCGATAGTTTCCAAATAGACTTACGTACATAGTGAATTTATTACTATAGACTCAGAGGATTGGCTTGATAAGTGTTTTGTGAGTTGATGAGAACCTAATTTGACTATATATTGGCCATTATTGGTGAAGATCCAAGTGGGTTTGTCAGGAGCAGTTGTCATCCTTGGCCTTATACGCTTAATTATTGGGATATCTTTGGGGTGGATGACTTTTTGCAACTCTTCCTCATTCCATCCTCTGGATCCTGGCTTCATAAGACCTGAAACCGTGAGTTGATTAGTAGCATTATGATTTAGACCTCTAGCTGGTCGAGGAGGATTTTGGTCCTGCCAGATTCTGATTCTATTACCATCTCCTACTCTCCATTTTAAACCCTGGTTCCTTTAACTTTGTAAAAATTTAATGTTACTAAATAACTTCTATGTATGTAAAAACTAAATTCGCACCAAATATTTATTACTAACCATTTTGTACTTAAAGTTTTAATTTCGAACCAAAATCATGATTGAAATAGTATAAAGTATACTAGAAATTTGAGTTTTTTATACGATAACAAAATAACCACTAAAAATTATAAATTAATTATTTTTAACTTTGTATAAATTATTTTTAACTTTGTATAAATTCAATGTTACTAAATAATTTTCAAGTATATATAAAAATATTTGCTCCAAAACGTATGATTAAAAAAGTAGAATAAAAACTAGAAATTTGATCTTCCAATACTATGATAAGTTTTTAACTTCTAAAATACCATAAATTAATCGATTCTTTTTTCTTTGTAGAAATTCAATGTTAATAAATAATTTTCAAATATATATACTAAAAAATAAATTTCGCGCCAAATGTCTATTTGGTGATACATAACTATTTAGTAAATGCCTAAATGATATTGATCATACTGTACTTAATTATGTAACACCCTAAATTAGGATTAATTCAACGTTATGTATACCTAAATCTACATAATGTTGAATTAATAAACTTATTTCTTTTACCCAAAAATAATAATAATAACAATCTTATTTATAGGTTATTCCAATAAAGAAAAAGAAAAAAAAAAATCAAGATAAAGTAGACCCAAATATAACCTTTAGATATTGTAATTAAAATATAGATTACCATCTTTTTAAAGCAAGATTAAGGTCCAATGGGCCAAATGTAAAACTGAATTAGCAAAAAAAAAAAAAAAAAAAA
>NC_025686.1:27037476-27092396 GCF_000633955.1 Camelina sativa | reverse complement strand
AAAAAAAACCTAGAGAGACAGTAAAGGACGATAACTCTTCTCCTCACCTTTGATTAGATTTTGTTGTTTCAGTCGCAAGCTACTCGTAAGCCTCTCTAACCCTTTTCCTTACAAGTTTTATCTTTGTCGATTTTGTCTTTCTGATTTTTGTTATTCTAGAAAACATATGGATTACGATCGAGAGAGACCCTACTCTGTTCTAACGAGAGATGAAGTTAGCGAGAAGATGAAGAAACAGATCAATGACATCTCCGAAATCTTCTTGGTTTCAAAGTCCGATGCGACCGTACTCCTCATGTCTCTCCGATGGGACTCGCTTCGTGTTTCAGAGCGTTTGAGTGAAAACAAGGAGAAATCGTTGACGGTTTCAGGTCTGAAACCAGTTGTAATTGATACTAACCTAGATTCATGTAGCGAGATTAGCTTTGAGACTGATGCTTATGAGTTTGAGGATGATGATGCTGCTGCTGATGATGATAATAACGATGATGGTGATCTAATCTCCACGCCGTTTTGTTCTCACAAGTTCGGCACAACATATTGGACAGAGTATCTTGAGAAGCACTTTTACTCTGTGGAGACAGTCCAAACTGCAATCTCTTGTCCTGATGAAAACTGTCGATCTGCGGTTGGACCGGACACGATCGAGAAACTAACTCTAAGTGATCAAGAGATGTACGAGAGGTACGTTCTGAGATCTTACATTGAAGGAAACAAGGTCTTGATGATCAAAGAGTGTCCTGCAACGGATTGCAATTACGTCATTGAGTTTCACCAGGAGAATCATGACGATGGTGATGACTATAGCTTAAACGTGGTGTGTCTCTGTGGTCATATCTTTTGTTGGAGATGCAAGCTTGAGTCACACAGACCAGTGACATGCAACAACGCTTCTGATTGGTTGTGTAGGGACAAAAAGAATCTATCAGATGAATCTTTTAGCCTTCCCTCCATCAATATCAATACCAAGATAATGACTTGCCCTCATTGTCTTTGTCCTGTGGAGTCTACAATAACGCCACAGTTCTTGACTTGTATCTGCAGGTTTCACCCTAATGAAACATTTATATTTTTGTTGCAAATTACATAGAATTAGATTTTGTTCTATCATCTTACTCTCTTTTTTTTTTTGTGTTATCTTGCTTTTTATTAGGCTTAGTTTCTGTTCAAAGTGTTTGCGGTCAAAGGAAGACCAC
The DNA here is from genome assembly GCF_000633955.1 of Camelina sativa. NCBI lineage: Eukaryota > Viridiplantae > Streptophyta > Magnoliopsida > Brassicales > Brassicaceae > Camelina > Camelina sativa. The sequence continues at coordinate 27,091,200 of NC_025686.1, read as the reverse complement.
AAGTATGGATCCTGTGTTGAATCAGACGTGGGGGTTTCATGTGAGGAACGCTGGGGCGTGTGTCAGAATTTACTGGAGCAAGCTAAATCTGATCTAGAAGCTTTTGAGGAATCCAACATCAAGAACCAAAGTAACTTGAAGGAGCAAGACATTATGATTATAAGACAAGGACTGATGCTGATTGTTCAATGCAGACGAGTGCTTAAATGGTGTTGTGTGTATGACTATTTCCACACAGAGTATGAGAACTCTAAGAAGGAGTATCTACGATACCTTCAAGAAAATGCAACCGTCGCTCTTCAGAACTACTCGAACACTTTACAAGAGCAAAAAGATGTTTTCCTCACTACAACTACTTATAAAGAGTGTAGCTTCTTCAGGCATACCATACCTAGAGCCACAAGCAACATTGGTAACTACTTTTATGATTTCATCAAAACTTTGCAAGATGGTTTGGTCGATGTGAAGGTGATGTCTTACAACGGCGGGGCTGGTCCTTTCTGGTATTGTGATCGTTGCACGTATGGGAACACTTGGCTTGCTACGGAGTGTGAGATGTGCTGTGATGATACTGCCTCTCTTGTGGAAGAGCTAAGTGATTTTTCTCTTAACAAGGCTTCTTAAAAAGATATAACAAAAGATTTAGGATATATGAAACTATCAACTTGAATGATTTACAACTGTTTTGATATGTAATAACCGCTACTATTTTTCATCATGGTCTTGAATATTTCTGGTCAAATAATGTGTTTTTCCAAACTTCACACGTCCTCTTTTGGGAATCTTCAAACCACCACCGTGACGCTTCTTCAAGTTTTTCAACCACGGTGTTCTCTTGGCATGACTCTGCAGCGTATCATGCTTTGGTTTCTTCGTGTTCTTTCTGTGTCTCTTCCATACATCCATTAGTGTATGTGTAGTAAGTCCTCCTCTATGATGCGTATGTGTAGTAAGAAGACCTCTAGATTTTGACGTCGTCCCTCTCTTCTCATCTGGTTTCTCTATATGCTTTTGGTGAAATGTACTCTTCGAAGCTGATGGCTTATTCTTGTCGAGGTGATGATGATGATGGTGGTGATGGTGATGATGATGGATTACTTTTCCTATCTTATTCTTTAATCTCTTCAACATCCCCATTGCATTTATCTTCTTTTTTGAAGTATCTCTGTTTCTAGCCGGAGGAGAAGCGCTGTCTTCAGAGTCAGGTTCATCACTCTGTGATGGATATAATGATTCTGACTTAGAATCAGTGTCACTCTCTGCTTGAGTTTCCCAGTTTGATCCAGATATTGAACCTGTTTCACCATCTGATTCTTGATCATTTGAAACTTCTTCGTCTTCCGACTCATAACTTGTCCCAGACTGAGTTTGTTCACCATCTGTTTCATACGAGTCATCGTCAAACGTTTCTGTTTCTTGATCCATCAACGTTGGTTTCATACTAGTCATCTTTTGTGACGTTCTGTTACTTTGACTTGGCTTCTTGAAATCAATGGAACTCACAACAAGCGGCGTTAACGGCTGCGGTCCTGACGTAAGCCGAACAAACTGATCATTATCATGGCTTCCAACTGTTACCTCTTCACCACTATTCACACTAGTCCGACTCCTTGGCATGTAATTGCTTTTTACTACTGCACCAGACGTAAGAGCTTGAAAGTTTTGTCTCCGATCTTCAATGGGAGGAATTACAGAGGACTTGCAAGAACCTGTTCTATCATCAGAACCCATACGGCTAGTAACAAAACTCAAAGCTGAAAGCTGTATATCGATTTGTTCGATTGCGTTAGCGACATCTTTTGTTACACCACCCTTACTAGGACTGCTTTGAACCAGATTAACTCTCGGATCTCGCTTAAACGATCCTTTCATCTCTAATAGTTTACCACTTGGCATAGTGTGAGAGCCGTTGATCCGAGACGACATCGCAGGTGGCGCCACATTCGGCGGTCTTGGTCCGTGAAGATCCATTCTAGGAAACAAAATTAGTTCTGTTGGAAGTATCTGTAACAAAAAGTTACCAAAACTGAGAAACAAGGATACAAAAGTTGGTTCATAAGTAAAAATTTTACTCGATATAAAAACTGACGGTTACTTGCCTGTGATTGTGTAACTAAAAGTTCATGGGAGGCAAAATCGAGCAACCTCTTTAACAGAAACTGAGTGTTCTCATCTATCTGTGAATAACCATAATGTTAGATTTACTCGATGATATAGAAATATGATTCTGATGTTGAAGATGAGATATTGATGAGAAAGTAAAATTACCTTATATGACTCGGGAACGTATTCATTCCTTGCATTTGATTCGAGAAGACTGTACAATCTTCTCAGAGATTGAAGATTACGCTCTACGTTGTCGGGCTCCATCAAAATGTGATTCAGGAAGAAAAACGAACAAGAAAAAAGAAGAAGAAAGTGATTTGCAGACAGAGTGAAGAATAAGAAGAAGAAGTAAAGAGATACGAGTAATGGAGTCGAACGAAATAAGTAACCAACCGATTGCATATAATATTTTGCTTTCGTGTCTGAAAAGCAACGTTGGTTCGTCGGACAACAACGACACCGTTTAGGTAAACAACGTTTTATTTTCCTTATAAATAAGTTGAGGTTATTTATATAAATTTAGATATTCATTCTTCTAAATATTGGGCTTGTTCGTTTGGTTGACGCTGGCGGCTGCGGCAGCGGCAACGTTTATGTTTTTAACCGCTTTAAAAATATTAGACGCAGGTCGCAGCGTTTGCCGCAGCGTCATAACGCAGGTACTTGCGGCAAGCAAACGAACAACCATACTTACGTCTCCCGCAGCCGCAGGTACCCGCGGCAGCCAAACGAACAAGCCCAATATCTTGATTCGTCAGCCGCTCATTTTTTTTTCCTGCAATCTGCATAGAATCAGAGGAGCTTTAGGGAGTCTTAATCTGAAAAGTGAAATAATCTTAAGAACAAAAGGAATGGTTTGTTGTAGGCTCTGCTTCGCATTACAATTTCTGTCTGATTCGGCTACGACTATTTAAGAGAAAGAGTTTGCTTCGAAAAAAAAAGATTTCCATTCTTATTAGTATCTTCTAACTGATTGTTCTTTTAATTAAGTCTTCATGGGATGTTAAAAACAAAAATTACAAGTCTTCGTGGATCAAAAAAACCTTTGACCTAAAAAAAAAAACCAACAGTCATCATGGGAAAAATAAGTCAAATATATACTTTGACTAATCTTACAATTTAAGTTAAGTTTTGCTCATACAGAATAGCTTACCAACTTTTTGAAACTCTAATTTACTGCTCGAGTCTATGTAAAACTATTTAACACATCCTGATGAAGAAAATAGCACTATTTCATATACCCTCGCAAATCACGTCCAATCTCGCCCTCTCTTTCTTACATGATCTTTTCATGAAAAATAACAATCAATCACAATCTATGAATTTAAACTCTTTTTTTCTTTTTCTTTTTGTCTTTCAAATTGATATGTTGTATAGTATGTAACACCCCAAAATGATTGGTTTCCAGTTACGTGTGTAATAGCATTTCAACTTGACGAGACTTTTATTAAATATTTGAGGAAAACCATCCTTTCCATATCATTCACGTGCAAAGGTTTCTCTTGCTCAATTGGTTTAACCCTTGTTTTTCTCTTCCTTTTTCACCTCAATTATATAGATAATATATAGGTCAATGGCTGTACTGATAAAAATGTTGGAAAATAAAATCATAAACCGAAACTCAAAGATGTGAAAAGCGAACAATTCGTGAATCCACAGGTACATAGTACTCCCTCAATCTTACTTATATATCCTCCCAACTCCAAGATGCCTTAACAGATTGTTGTTTCCAAAATTAATACATATCAGAAGTAAAATAAAACATCTCTGGGACTGGAAGTGTGTAAAAACAAGATTTGCATGCATAGATCCAGATTTCTTTTGTTTTTGTTTTCCAGTATAAAGAACGGCTACACAAAATCTGCGTACAAACAAAAAAAAAAAGGTTGGAAACTCTTCAAAGTAAACAAAAAAAAGGAAACAGTGAAGAGGAAATCAATAGTGCATATATATATATTCTAATGTACATAATTCTAGCTATATAAACTCTGTTACATGGTCATCAATAAAAGCTTCTGAAACATGGGAAAAGACTTTGAGACAAAATGCGATAAAATAGGTTGAGGGGAATGAAGCCTGGTCCGAGAATCATTTAGAGTTTTGGTGTTTCGTTAAAGAATGACTCTCCATGACCTCGAGCCAAACAACATTCCTCTAAACCCTAAATCGCTTAACAATAAGAAGAAGCTGAAGAAGAAAAGACTGAGCAACTTTATCTAAGAAGAAGAAGAAGAAAGAAGCATGTGACAGAGAAAAGAAGTGGTTTCTTCTATTTATAGAGAGGACAAAAGATCTAAGCCCTAGATTTATCTTTTGCATTTTCTTACATTGATTTAGTAATTTTGGTTTAACAGTTTTAGGTTAATTTTGGTTATTGTCTTTATTTGGTTTGTGTAGGGTTACCTAAAATAGAAATTTACAGTGTAATCCAGAGTGGTAAAATCCGACATACTCCGAGTTAGTACATCCAAAGTTCAAACCATTTCCATGACTTAATTCAATCTCCTTTTTTCAAAAAAATTGTCTTTAATTGTTTCTTGTGTATATTTAATATCAGTCATTTCCGAGGCCAACAGCAATCTTCCTCTTCTTTAAAATCTCTGTCAAGTCTCCGAAACCATACCTGCACATGTTGTAATATATCTATATCAATCTTTAGAGCATGTAGTAATTCGTTCTTACCATATTACAAAGTAATAGTAGTTTTGACCAATTTTGTTATAATTTCTCTAGATAGAATCAAAGGTTACATGCTATATAGCTATAGGATTTTTTTTTTAAAAATTATATATTTTCTGAACTTCAATGTGCATATTTATACACATACATAACGGTAAAAATGTGCATACACATACATAGTATTGAATGCAAGACAAGTACCTTGGTTCCGATTTATTATTACCTTATTATTACTTTTGGCTACATCTCAACAACTTTACTAAATTTTTTGTCTTTTTTAGTTATAAATCAGAGTAGTTGTTTTCTTTTACGTTTCTAAGGTTCTTTGACCTATTCATGTATACTGGTGGTGGTATAAATTAAATGACTGACTTTGCGATGATATAGGTTGTCATTAGTAACAAGATTGTGTTAAATCAAGTTTATATATTTACTCTTTCTACTATTTTGAATCATGTTTAATCATATAATGCTTGCAATATTTTCAACATGATGCAAATCATATATGGTAGACACACATATATAGCTTGTAACGTTTTTCTCCCTATATTGATTGCTTATTTAAAATTTTGACTTCAATTTTCTCCCATTTGGGTTTATTTAGGGTAACGTCTGAGAGGCTCAGGAGAAAATACTGAAGAACACGTCACAAGAAACCAAAGAGATAAAAAAGGAAATCAAGATCTGGAACGTTGGTTTATAGATGAATCGGACGGTGGAAAGCAAAGTTACCACCTGGGAACCGGACATGTCGGTGTCAGCGGAAACCAAGCACCAAGAACCGAGAAAAACAGCCCGGTTTACGAGGGACTTTAGAAGGAAAAAAGGGTGCTCTCTTTTTCACTGACTGACTGCTTACGTCTGTTTTCTCCGGTCCCCAGTTCTTGCCTCTCCACCACCACCTTCTTCATTAAACGCACACAAAGGTACAAGTACAACAACACCAACACTTTTCTATATATTTTCTTTTTTTGAATTTGTGTGTGTGTGTTTTTTTTTTTTTTTAACATCAGAGTTCAAGAATAAGTCCTAATCCATGAAAGTTCTGCTGTTATGAACTCTTAAATTCTGAATCCATGTCATAAGGAAAAATGTAAGCCAGAGATAGATTTGTTTTCTTTTGTTCTGTCACACTGTATTTAAATACTATTATCCCTTCCAATATAATCACTAGGTTATTACATGAGAAAGTGGAAAAAAAAAACCATTCTCTATTTTATAATCAAACATTATTTAGCCTAATAAACACGTAACTTTATTTTTTTGTTCGTTTTTACTTATAGCCTATTTTGAATATCAAGCAATGTTATATTTTGGGGAAAAATGTATGAATAAAAAGTCAACGGTAAAATTGAGAAATCAACCAAATTTGGAAGACTGGGTCACAATTCTATTTTTAACTTACTTTGCGTGAAACGACGACGTAATATCATTTTTGGAAAAACAGAGTAAGCTCTAAAAACAGAGCGAATTATAATGCACTGTCACCATAACGAAACAACAATGATCATCATTATTTTACTACAGTATCCAATTCATATATATATATACAAAACACAACTATATGTTATACTATGTATAATCACACGATCTATTACACAAATTAGGTTGTGTTTCCCCACCTGTTTCAATACAATTAGCAGCTTAAAATACTTTTCTAAGTTTTATCTTCTATAATGCAAAGTTTGCTTTCAAAGATCTCTCTTTCTGTTTCTCCTTCATCTTGCTGTTGATAATCGGATAGATTCTTGATCAACGGTGGTTTCTTCTTCATCCCAAGTAGCAGGCAAAGTCGGAAGCAATAACGCTTCTTTGTTCCTAACTTCTTCAAGTTGTTCCCATTCAGTCCATTTCTCAGCCAAACCACCAGTCCCTTGAAGCATCTTCACTACTTCAGACATCGCTGGTCTATCTTCTGGTGCCCCTTGTGTGCAGAGAAGAGCCACTTGAACTATGGTTTCAACTTCTTTTGAATCATATGTAGTCAAGTTGCTATCGACAATGTCTCTTAGTCTCTGTTCTCTAAGCAACTTCTTTATCTGTTTCATACAAAAAAGCTAATAGTTTCAGTCTTTTCATACAGAAGGAACCTTTTTTATAAGAGTAGTCAAAGAGTCTTACATGATCAAGCAAGAGAATATTTTCCTCTTCTTCCAAGCGTGAGAAATCGATTGCTCGCTGACCAGTAACGAGCTCAAGAAGTGTTATACCGTAACCAAAAACATCAGTTTTCTCAGATGATTTTCCTGTGCAGAGATACTCTGGTGCGATGTGACCCATTGTGCCACGGACTTGAGTTGTGACATGAGTCAGTGATGTGTCCACAAGCTTAGCTAAACCGAAGTCCCCAAGAACAGGCTCGAAATTGTTGTCTAAAAGTATGTTTGCAGCCTTGAGATCACGGTGTATGATCTTAGGGTTACAATGTTCGTGTAGATACTCTAAACCGTGAGCTGAACCAAAAGCTACACGCTTCCTTGTTGGCCAATCTAACCCTTCTTCTCCCGCTTTTAAATCTATACAATGTCACATGCACAAAACACATTACACAATTCTGTTATTTGGTTGAGGAGTTATAGAGAAACTAAGTATGAAAAATATAATACCTCTTAGTCGATATGCAACACTAAGATTTTCCATGTATGGATAAACAAGGATTCTCTCAGAGGAAGTTGTGCAGAAGCCAATAAGGCGTAAGAGATTCTTATGAACCGCAACACTTATGAGCTGAATCTCTCTTTGGAAAGCAGCTTCTCCACCAGGACTGAAGTAATCCGCAAGGCGTTTCACTGCAACTTTTGTTTTGTCTGGAAGCAAACCTCTGTATACTTTACCAAATCCTCCTTGTCCTATCAAATTGCTCTCGTTGAAACTATCTGTTGCGAGCTGTATTTCACGTAAAGAGAATCTTCTAAGCTGTCCAAAGGAAATCTTCCTGTCATCTTCACCTGCATTGTTCAAAGGAAAAGGATTTTGGATTAAGAGTTCGTAATGATCTAATGAGATGTTTGACTATATAAGTATATGTAGTTTTAATTATTTACCAGCTACGTCGAAAAAGATGTCGTATTTGGTTCTACGGAGGCGATGATGATGGTACATAACAATAGCTCCAAGAAACAAGATTATAGAAGCAACACAACTTGCAGTTAAAGTGATGTCTCTTAGCTTCTTCTTGGAGGATGTGACTGCACATAAAGATACTAAGAGTTATGCCTGTTCTGTTTGTATGTGAGTTGGATGAAGAAGACAGAATCAAGAACCTGGAAGACGAGAACTCGAAGAACAAGGCTGATTCAAGCTTTTACCACATATGAGATTAGTTCCTGAAAAACTGAAGAAAAAATCACAAAGGTAGTTTTAGTATTGAGAAGTCACTGTGACTAAACTAAAACTAGATTCAGGTGAAAAAAGTAGATTTTATACTCGAATGTTGGGATTGAGAAGAACTGTGTTGGGATGCTTCCTGTTAAATTATTGGATGAGAGATCCCTGTGAATCAAATTACATTGTTTGATGTTAGCCAAAAGATCTCAAAAGAGTCACATGTCAAAGATGGTTCATAGAGAGAGTTTTGTATGGACTTACAAGTGCTTTAAATTCGAGAGCTGACTCCAGCTTGCGGGTATCGAGCCGCTGAAACTGTTCATAGATAGGTTTAAAGTCTGTAGATTAACCATTTTCCCAAGATCATCTGGTAAAGCACCATATAAACTATTGTTCTGTAGCTCTCTGCATACATATAAACTGGCATCAAGAACGATATTATGGTTAATGGAACCTAAAATAGAATCTTGTATAGGAAATGGTTTGTGATCTCTTACAAAGTAACCAAGAACTTCAGTTTTCTAATAGCTGGAGAGAGTGTTCCTGTGAATCCGTTTGAGGCAAGATTTCTACAGATTGATACAAAAGAAGTTTTCAACATAATGCAAAATCTTGGTAACAAAAAGTTGAGAAGTGATCTTAAGAGTACTACTTACAGAGCCACAACACTCTGGCCTCTGCATGTGACATAAGACCAACTATAGCAAGGGCTCACAAAATCGCGTGTCCATTTTAGACGGTTGCTCGAATCATTAAGTGAATCTCTGAGCTGCAACAAAGCTCCTCCTAGCAAATGAAACAAGAAGTAATTACCAGTCAATACCATAAAGATCATTTGATTTATAAAACAAAAGGCTGATATATAAGTATACCTTCGATGTCTGGTTGAGTTGTTGAATAAGTGACTCCCACAAAAGCTAAGGCTAGGAAGCATTGTAAGATCAATTTCTGATTGTTCCATCTAAAGCAACCTTTTTGAATGAATCCTCTTCGAGTTCTTAGAGGATCAAGAAACCTTTCACTGTTCCCTGCAGTTTATAAGATATTATAAGAATCGTCACATACTAAATCAATCAAACTCACTTCTTTTCTGTTGTAGAATCTATAGTCTAAATTGGATCAAACTTAATAATTAAAAAAAAAGTTAACTTATTTAACAAGAAACACATAACCCTTGTGATCAAACTATGTTAACTAAACATAAGTAAGCAAATAAAAGAAAAGACAGAATCGTGGGTCTAATTATTATGTCTTCAAACTTAACAGCTTTGATTGTTTTTTATGTGAAACATTGGGAGATCAATCCATAACTTCTTTATCAAAGCTCATTCGAACCAAAGAACATAAAGAAATGAAAGCTTATAAGCAACAAGGAGCAACAAGTTTTATAATCGTGTCTTTGACTATTTGCTTTTGATGATTAGATACCCTCTCAAAAACCTCTCTGTGTTTCATCCAAATATATACCAAAATATTTGTAGCTTGAAGAAACTAAAAGAAGCAATAAAAGTTTAATATACTACATAAAAACAAACGTGATTTATATATATAGTGGAGAAAATCAGATATTAAAGTGCAAGCAAAAACAAAGCTTTTTAAGTAGTACCTGAATGAGCCATAGAGAAGCTGGAAACACTCTAAACACACAAAGAGAACAAAAACATGGGTTGAAGAGAGAAATGGAGGATTTGTATAATAATGAAGCCAATAAAAGCAAACAATAATGTAAAAATCATCTTAAAGAAAGATGACTCTTTTACAAGTTAGTGCCTTTAATGGACCCACAAAAGGTATTTTTCATTATATATTGTTTTTTTTTTTATCTCTGTGATGTAAAAGAAGAAGAAGAAGAAGAAGAAGAAATAAAAATGCTGCTTTGAGGGAAAGAGAATCCCACTAAGTTGAAACATCTTTGATTTCTTAATGGAGATGTTTTTTTTGTTCTTCTTTTGCTTCTTCTTTATTTTGGGTGATCTCTTTTGCAAGTGTGGGACTTGGGGATGTGATTGGGGCAAAAAGGATATAAATTTTAACAAAAAAAAAAGGATATAGATGAACCTAAAATAAACAGAAAATAATAAAAGAATGATTTGAATGAATCAGTTAATGAAAAGAAGCCAATGACTTAATTAAGTGTACTTGATTATGTTTGGGAAAATGGCTTATGCTTTAGGAAGAGACAGAAGCATGTGTAAGAAGGTTCCACTTGTTCAGGATTATTATTCCAACCATTCTCTGGATGATAGCAATGCAAAAGTGCGTTTTTGTATATATTCCTTTCATCGAAAGAAAACAAAAAAAATATATTTATATATACATACTCAAATTTATTTGAACAATATCTTGATAGAAGTAGAAATTCCTAAAACGTTTTCTTCTTTAGAATTTAGGGTATAGATATCTAAAGTCTTTTTTATACTATATAAGTAGCTATAGCTAAAACACAATCGTGCATCTGCATGTGCAGTAGTAGTATAGTAGTGGATCACTTGAATTTGGGACGGTTAAGACTGAAACAACACTTAGTTATAGCTATATCGTAACTACCCATTTACTTGAGTAAATGATAATTTCAAACGTTGAGAAGTTTACATTTTTGACATATAAAAGGTACGTGATTCAATGATGACAAAAAAAAAAAAGGTACGTGATTGATCTTATAGAAAGCTTTTTTTTGCTCTATCTTCACAAATATGTTTAGATCTTGTTATTCGTAAAACAAACTTGTAAAAAACTAATGTAGATATTTCAAAGAAAGTTAGGTGAGCAAAAAAATAACATAGTGTGAGGAAGAAGCAGACTAAGAATATTAAAAAAACGGAATAATGATATCATCACTATGAAAAAATATGCTGGAATTTGGACATGTTCTTTATATGCTCTACTCATACGATTCTTCACCACATTGGACTTTTGTTTGTTCGATGTGTAAAAAAAGATCTGATCATCATATCGCAATCTGGAAACGTATATTTTTCTAAAGTGAAATTTTATCAACATTCACAAATCACAAATTCCGGTATAATTTCAATTTTTTTAATCCAGAAAATAGATATATGTTATAACATTTAAAAACCAGCATACTAGATTGATTCATTTATCAATACAATAAAAGAAGAAAGAGTTTCTCTCATTTGTTGACACATCAGCTTTTTAGTTGAAGGAGGAATTGACACATCAGTTAAATTGTATAACCAATCAAATTATAACAATTAATACACCTCATCTTTAATTTGCCAACATGTCAATAATCACAATTCCAAGAAAATTAAAACCCAACAGAAAACAGTGACAAATGATCGATTAGATTTTAGCTGGTTCTATGTCTCTTCCAATGACATATATTTTCATGAACAAATCCTTTATTTTGTATTGTTTATGACTTTGAAATTTAGGATTATATATTAAGCGGAACATTGATTTCGACGGAATAGTTCCTAGCGTATTGAGCTACGATTGAGAGTGTATCCTGCTTTTTTAAGAGAAAACAAGTGTGGCTGGGTTGTCTTTACTTCAATCCATGCAAGTTTAATCTCTATGTAAATATCTGATGCTTGTCCTCCATATAATAAAATATGAATTTATTCTGTGTATTAAGGTTTGTAACGTGAATTCTTCTTATATAAAAACATAATCATGAGATTTGACTACCTTTTGTTTGTTTTTTATATTTATATATTTTTTGCGTGTTTTGTAGTTCCAACTCTGCTGTTTGATCGTATTTATATATTATTTTCCATGAACTGGCTGGACGACCTGCTTCTTGGTCGTTTGGTGACGAGAAGGTAAGCAAAGTAAACTTAATGATGTATATTCTAATGGTAGAGAGAAGTGTCACTCGTGTATACCATTCCCTGTTGTGTTTGGTGCTTTCAAATGGATTAGGATTAACAATATTAGCTTTGCTTAATGTGTCGTTTGATACTCTTAATTATTGATTTTGTGTTTAAATACTATTTTCTTTGGCCAAATTAAAAATGTTTTTTTCTGAATTATATTTAGTTGATGACTCGAATAGATTCGTTAGATTATTTACTTTACAATAGTTTGGTAGAGCAAACATGGCAGAATCTCACACATGAATTAATTCTTCAAAAGAATTTCTTCAAGATTTCAGTGTCCTTCCTATCCTTATTGATTCATATTTGCAAGTTCACTGCAATTCATTCTTTGGTATGTCCTTCAAGTCACAACTCACTATGGTAAGATCAGACAGTTCAAAATCGAATTTCTTCTCTCATGAAACCAGAATAACCGTTCATGGAGGATGGGTTAAGTCTCTGGTTCAACTCACGTCCTTAGGAAGTTGTACTGTGTTTTCTTCTTGCTTAGGTCTTCTGTACTTATTTTTGTTTTCATTAGTTTGTCAAATTAGAGTAAAAAACAAGGATATCGTAGATGTAAACAAGGTTTTCCCCTAATATATTTTATATTCTAACAAAAGAAAAGTAAAGTAAATTGCACTATATTATAAATTGAAATTATAATAGACAACTACCGTAATTTAGATGGATTTGGTTTCTAAAGACAACTCACAATTGATGCCTTCTTGGTTTTACACGGTAGTTATATTTTTGGGAGTTGAGAGGAATAGTTTTGGAAGAAAAAAATGGGATTTCTGTTAAGTCAAAGTCTCTGTATGCATAAGAGAAGGATGATGAAGGTGTGAATATTACTTGCGGTGGAGAACGGAGGAGCATAAACCTGATTACCTGAGTGGAACACTTAACGTTGAGTACTTCATTAAGAAGGTAAATTTTTGTTCTCTTTTTCATTTAGAAAATAGCGTTGAGTCAAAATGATTCCATGTATATACAGTTTCGTCATTTTAAATTTTTATATGAAGGTGAAAGTCTGTTTATGATTTATTTGTGTTTGATTGTGGTAGTTAAAAGGTTTTGTTTGGATTAACAAAGCTTCAAAATATAAGAATGAAATTAATAAACTTTGCTGCATCCTAGCCAAGGTTTATATTTGAAAATTTGGTATATAAGTTTGTCAGAAACTAACTTATCAACATTTTTTCAAAGTCTGTTTAACTTGATATATATATATAGTGCTATTTCTTGATATATATATATATATATATATATATAGTGCTATTTCACAGCCAATGCTTATTTTCTGGTATAGCTTGCTCTATATATAATTTTTTGTTAGAAAATAATTTATTAATAAATTATGTAGACAACTTATTGTTATTATATCAAAGACTTAAATTTCTTATAAGTAATGAACTGGTTGGACAATTGTTTTGTCATGTAGATATTGAAATCTCTAAAAAAGGGTTTTGGAATGAGAAATATATGAATGAATTTTACAATCTAAAAATATGAGTATAAGTAAAATTATAAAAATGAGCAAATACAAAATACTAAATTCTAAAAACATTTAAAAATTTAACTACTCATACTTACATTACATCAAACAAAATAAGCTTAGAAATCTATCCCGCGGCGTAGCGCGGCTATTTACCTAGTCTATCTTACTAATAGAGATCTCACGTTAAATTTTCAGTAATTTGTTCATAAAAATCTTATATAGTTTAGTAAATTAATTTTTTTTTTTTTGGCTAGAAGTAAATTAATTTTAATGATGAACTTGTTCTTTCTAGCCAAGAACCGGGTTAAAGAGTGGTTGGGTCAGTAAATAACTCAAATTATAAAGGGTTAAAAGGTCTTTCACTAATTTTGTTTTTTGTTTTTAATTAAGGAAAAGAAGAATGGAAATTGCTTTGGGTTTCGAGTAAAAAGGGCTGACAAGATTAAGACGACTCCGTCACCTCACAAGTAGAGTGAATCGAGAAAGAGAGTGACTGAGAGAGAGAGAGAGAGCGATGGCGAAAGATATGGATGTAGTGGAGATTGTGGAAGAGGAGGACGACGAGGAAGACAAGGAGGGCGAGGACTGGTGCTTCGTCTGCAAAGACGGAGGAAGCCTTATGCTCTGTGACTTCAAGTGAGTCTCTCTTCCCCTCTCTTTCTCATTACCGGATTTAGCTACCACTTACTTAAACTCTGATGAAGGATACCATAATGCTGATTTTGGTTTGAGGATTTTTGTTTCTTCTTTGCATGTTTCTTGTTTTTATGTTTTCTGGTGGTGAAGGGTGTTTGTTTGTGTTGTGTTCTTTCACTAGTAAAGTTCTTCTTTTTCATTCAATTTTGGTTTCTTTTTTATTTTTCTGTTGATTCTTTCATGTGAATGCACTCAAGTAGAGAGACAATTGTGTACCGTTCTGTAATTAAATGTGCAAAGGTGTTTCCTTTTTCTCTAGGTTTACTGATTAGGAGCTTAATTAGTTTACCAAATTGTCTTATTCAGTTTGCTATTGTAAGATTTTGCATGAAAATTAACAATCTTGTTATGAAAAAAGATCGTCAAGATGAATGTTTTGTGAGTCTTGTGATATTTATATGTATGCATCTATTGGTGCACCTCATTTGTGCTTGCTTATTTCAGGGACTGTCCAAAAGTTTATCATGAAAGTTGCATTGGAAAGGATAGCCCAGCAAGCAAGATTGGAGACTCGTTCATCTGTAGTAAGTGCTTATGTTCCCCCTTTATATACTAATTATTATCATTTTGGAGTAGCATACATGCTTTCTTTGGATTGTGACTTAGCTTCTGTCAGTGGTCTCTTCTTAACTACTTGAATGTCTTTATGTCTGGAAACGAGAGAAATTGGTTTCTGGATTCCTTGATTTCTGTTTCCGGTTGTTTTGTAGATAACCATTAGCATCTAACAAGAATAGAGTTTGTGCTTCTTTTTTTTTAATCATTGTGTAAGATTTTCCCCTGTATCTGTAGGTACATTGTTTCTTAAGGCTCTGAAACCACTTGTAACTCAAATTTCAAGGTTTAGATCAATAGTCCTATCACTTAGCGTACACTATCCAGTCTATATATTCGAAAACTAATGTACTAACTTGCCTAGGCCCTTGTGTCTGTTAGAATTTCCGAACACAGTTGGGGAACATACGTTTGAACTTTCATATTTGCAGTCAGAAGGCTACTGTAATTGTCATGCTTGCTTTCTGGAGGGACTAATGTTAAATTGTAAACTTTTAATTTTCAGAGTGGCACAGTTGCTACTTGTGTAGGAAGACACCAAAGCTATGGTGTCTTTGTTGCCCACATGCTGTATGTGAAGACTGTGTTACTCATGCTGAGTTCATTCAACTTAAAGAGAATAAAGGGTTATGCAATGAATGCAAGGAGTTAGTCGAAATTTTGGAGGAAGTTCAAGCATATGCTCCTGCTGCTGGGGTATGTTTCAAACGGCCATAACCGTATCAATATAATGTCTTATTATTTCCTTTTTACCCAATTTTGGATAGTAGTATTACTTTTACAGTTTTTCTCGAATAAAAAAAAATTATACACGGATATTAACTACTTATATATGTCCATCTCTAAAGCTTGTCTATAAATCATTGCTTGCTTTCTTTTTATTATAATGCACCAGGAGATTTAGGGAGTTTTGTTTGTTATTTTCTGTGCTGAACATTCCTTTGCTGCTTGGCAGGATAAGCTTAACTTGAAAGATCCGGAAACAATTGAGTGTCTGTTTCTTGAGTATTGGGAAATAACAAAAACGAAAGAAGATATAACCTATGACGATGTCCGCGATGTCTGTGCTTCAAAGCCACGAAAGAAAGGCGTCAAGTCAAAGTACAAAGAGGATCCCCAATTTTCACTTGGTGATGTCCAGACTTCAAAGTCAAGAAAGAAAGGCGTCAAGCTGAAGCACAAAGATGATCCCAATTTTTCACTATCTGACCATGCGGTCGAGGATGCAGGGAATTATAAAACAGTGGGCAATAAAAAGAAAATGGAGTATATCGGATGGGGTTCAAAGCCCCTGATTGATTTCCTAACGTCCATAGGGGAAGACACCAGAGACGCCATGTCACAACATAGTGTGGAGTCAGTTATCCGCAGGTACATTCGTGAGAAAAACCTGCTTGACCGCGAGAAGAAGAAGAAAGTTCATTGTGATGAGAAGCTGTACTCTATCTTCAGGAAAAAGTCTGTAAATCAGAAGAGGATTTATACACTTTTAAAGACTCACTTCATAGAAAACCTTGAAGATCAGGTTGAGGATTTCCTACCTTTGGAACATGGCTTCAGTGAAAAGAATGAAAAGGTTTTATTGCCGTGCAAGAAGCAAAAAACTGAAAGGTACGATGAGGAAACTTATGAAAAGGAAGTGGAACCTGAAATGCGGGCAACTGGTTTCGCAACGATCAATGTAGATAATATAAAGCTTGTTTATCTACGTAAGAGCTTAGTCGTAGAGTTATTGAAGCAGAATGAGAGCTTTGGGGATAAAGTGGTGGGAAGCTTTGTGAAAGTGAAGAATGACCCTAGGGACTTTATAGCGTACCAGATCTTGCAGGTTACAGGTAACCAATTCACGCTTATTAGTATCTGCTTTCTGTTGTAGGCTTTGCTGTTTTGTCTTTCTATCTTCTAGACTTTTAGATAATTCTGACTGTTTTTTCTCTCCCATTTGTTAGATGGCAGCTTATGAGACATTTTTATACTGTCAAATTCTATGAAAGTTCTCTCATCCATTTCATGATCACTACACCACAATCTCTGTCACACCTGATATTATTTTCCGTTTCTGTAGGCATTAAGACTGTTGATGACCAGAGTAAGGATGTGCTTCTTCATGTTGCTGGTATGGCAAGTGGCGTTCGCATTTCCAAGTTGGATGATTCTGACATAAGCCAGGTGAATCATGTCTGAACTTAATTCATATATCACCATTATATTTCCTTCAGTTTGATTTTGCTCTCTTTCGCATATTGGGAATCTTTTTTCTTGACAAATCTGCTGCAAGTACTGAGAAAGTATCTTTATAGTACTCCTCCTAGATGACTTCTTATTATAATATTTTATTTGGCTTTCAAAAGCTTCCTAAGAGCTAAAAATTATACTTCTCCACTTTCCTTTTTCAGGAAGAGATTAAAGATTTGAAGCAAAAAGTGATGGATGGCCTTTTGAGACAGCCAACTGTTGTAAGTTCTTAAAGGAATCTAAATTTTTGTCTGTATATCACAAGATTTATTTCTCTGTTTATAAAATATTATCTTCATTAACATTGTTGAATCCTCTGGTAAGACAGAGAGGTAGTTAAATCGTTGGCATTTGCATCCTCAAAACCCAAATCACGTTCCTGTCTTTCAGGAGCTAAAAACTCACCAACATTTTTTATATATATGACAGGTGGAGATGGAGCAGAAGGCTAAGGCTCTCCATGATGATATAACAAAACATGTGAGTATCTCTAGTTATATACGACAGTTAACAAATGTTACAGACTCTGTGTTTTGGTGCTGCATCTGACACGTTCTTGTGTAAATATCTTTGGAAAAATCAGTGGATTGCAAGGCAGCTTAACATTCTGCAGAGACGCATCAACTCTGCCAATGAGAAAGGATGGAGAAGAGAATATCCTATTTTAAGATTCAATAAAGAGAAACAGTTATCTTTTTTTAACACAGTTTCATATAATTTGACATGATGACAACATTTTGAAACACCTTAACTCTTTTCCCTTTTGTTGGACTGATTCTACATTAGAGGAGTATCTAGAGCAGAGAGAAGTTCTCGAAAAACCTTCAGAGCAGGAGAGATTATTAAGAGAAACTCCGAAGATCATTGAAGACTACATCGAGATAAAACAAGAACCAGATAGCAGCAAACAAGGGGATATCAGTATGACTCATGAGGCGGTGGTGATAGCTATCGACTAACCAAAGGATTATTCAGAGCATCTTTACAAGGAAGAAAGATCAATGCTGACTGTTGTAGATCTTTTTGTTCTTTATCGGTTGAATGGAAGTTTTCTCTTCTCTTCCATTAGAAAACTTAAGAAACTCGGCTAATATGTTTGATGTAGCTCTTTCTGGAACTTGGTAGCTTTTGCAGACAGAAACAGGAAGCTAACTATGTTTTTGTATGATGGTCATGTATGTTGTAGCATCAAAGTGACATGGGATGTTTCATGTTCATGTAATGTAGTATATGCCTAGTGATATGTTCTGCTCTTTTAAGAGTTGCCTTGTTGGGAAACAAGAGGAGGCTACTTAATAGTCCCAAACTTTGAAAACCCTAAAATATTTCCTATCTGTTTTTTAAAAATCACATTGCTTTGTATTCACAAAGTTCTTCGGTCGGACCTTTGTCATTCATCTTCGTCACCGTTGTTTCTTCAGTCACTTTCGTCTTCTTCTTCGTCACCGTCGTAGCTTCATTCATACGTAATCGGTGAGTTCCGTTTCTGTGTTTTAAGTTTGAAAACAAAGGTTTGAGGTTTGAGATGATTAATAAAATTATGGGTGATTTGAATTCGGAAACTGATTTTTAGAAAACCCTAGTCGAAATCGTGATGGATTCATGAGCTTTTGTTTCAATAAATGAAGATCCAATAAAATATTGCAGATCAGGTGTTCGACAAAATGTCTAAATGAACTTTTGACATATGGTTAAGCTTTTGCTTGTGGTACAAGTTTCAACTGGATGATGTATGTTTCGTATGATTCTTTATCCTAAAGCTTATGAATCCTTAAATATTTCAATGTCAGGGTGATTTTAGCCAAAAAAACAAAAGATGGTCTTGTTGTTACTCAAGGACATAGTTCCCGCGGCACAGAACAACATAAACACGCGTTTCATCATCCTCGACAAAGCAAGATCTCCTCCAACAGCAGCCAACAACGGGAAGAACTGTATCGCGTTGGCTGCAGATGAGACGGCTGCGGTTCACATACAGCTGTGGGGAGATGAGTGCGAGGAGTTCGAGGCAGGAGATATCGTGAAGCTCACGAATGGGATATTCTCATACGTGAGAAACAGTGGGCTCATCCTCAGAGCTGGGAAGCGTGGGAAGATGGAGAAGTTGGGAGAGTTCACTGTTGCGTTTGTCGAAACGCCAAACATTAGTGAGATCCAATGGATTCCTGATCCTGAGAATCCCAAACGCTATATTCAGAGCGCCGTCGTTTCAGCTTATTCCCGTATCTTCCCTCCTTTGCCTTAGAGAGCTTCACGATAACTTTTTTATTTACTACTATGTATTAATTAAGGATAGTTCAATATTTCTTTTGGAAAAAGGTAAGTTTTTCATGACTCAATGCCCTTATATATAGAAACAGAGTAGTCATTATCCGATTCCTTTGATTCCCGTTTGGCTAGGTTTGACAAAGTGAAGATTTTCTAGGGTTTAGGGTTTAGTCTCGGCACTTACATTCCTACCGGTGAGCTAGGGGTTTTGAATACGAAGATATGGACAAGATCATTGGGTTTTCTGATGATGAATTGCTCGTGAAGATCTTATCGTTTCTTCCAACTAAAGATGCGGCAAGCACAAGCATTTTGTCGAAGCATTGGAAGTTTCTTTGGATGCGGGTGCCAAAAATTGACTTCAACGAGATGAGCATGTATTCTTTAGTATCTTTCTGTCAATATATCATCTTAGAGGAGGATAAGAGAAGAGACTATTTAAGCAAGTCTGGAAAAAGCCATATGATGCGGCGTTTTATTGACAGGAATCTGCCATTACATAGCTCTCCGGTCATAGAGAGCTTGCGTCTCGAGCTTTTCACTGAGGCGTTTCAACCTGAAGACATCAAACAGTGGGTTGAAATTGCAATCTCTCGTTGCATTGAGGAGCTAAGCGTTGCTTTTTCTAGTTTCAATGGAATAATTAATGCAGTCATGCCGAGTAGCTTGTATACTTGCAAATCACTTGTGACGTTGAAACTAAAAAAACACATTCTCGTGGATGTTCCTCATGCTTTTTGCCTCCCCTCCTTGAAAACTTTGCACCTTCGACGTGTGATATACGCAGATGAAGAATCTCTTCAACGGCTTTTATCTAATTCCTCTGTTTTGGAAGATCTTGTTCTGGAACTATGTCCTGGTGACAATGTGAGAAAGTTTGCTATTATCATCCCGTCATTGCTTAGTTTATCCTTTGACATATCTGCTCAGTGTACTTCTGATGGGTATATCATAGATACTCCTTCTTTGAAGTATTTCAAAGCTTTAGATAGAAGTGATAGTACTTCTACTTCCACATGTTTTATTGTGAAGAATATGCCTAAGCTGGAGGAGGCACAGGTATGTGTTGGTCACAATGTCAAGAAGCTTCTCCAAGCTGTCACATCTGTCAAGCGTCTTTCACTGTTGGTAGAAGACAACAACAGTGCAGAGGTGATCATTTGAATCCATTGATAATCATAATATTCTAGTCTTCAATAATCTCACTATATATATATATATATATCACGACTTAGATTAATACTGAATCGTCCTTTGTACAGGCTGTATATGGTGATGATTTTGTCTTCAATAAGCTTGAGCATCTGTATTTTCATATCTATGGGACATTTTGGTCCAAGTTACTATTCCAATTGCTCAATGCTTCTCCCAAACTACGAGACTTCACTTTCAATGTAAGTTTCTTCCATAAACTATTATTTGTTTTGGGTTCTAATTCACTGTATCGTTTGATCTAACTCTCATTCTTTTTATTGAAAAAAACTCCCAAGGATGATCTTCTTACATATGATGGTATTATGGGTGCATCGGTTTGCTGGAAGCAACTGAAATTGTCGAGTCTCCAGACTTTCAAGTGGTTAGGTTGCCATAGATCCGTAGAAGGGAAAGATCTGGCGACATATATCTTTAGAAATTCTTGCTTATTGAAGACTGCAACAATCTCGCTCCCAGAAACGAATCTTGAGCTGGAGACGGAGGTGAACTTTTGGTTCCGTGGTTCACCCACATGCAACCTTGTATTCACTGAAGACTCGGACTATGGTGAAAGAAATCTTTGGTGGCAATCTATTTAAGTTTTTGTTGCATTTGATTTTAGATGATTTTATCGAGGAATTAGCCAACCTGTTATTGTGCTAACTTAAACTATAATCATAAGAGCAAGAGTCATAAGTACATGAATTCATAATCTTATAAGCTAAAACAGCAAAGTAAAGAGAAGAAATGCCCCACACAAAAAAAAAAAACACTATTCAGGAACCTATTCCCTGTTCTTTATTTCATCAAGAAACACTAACCAAAAATAAAATTCAAGATACTTAGTAGAAAAATCACTTAACCACACAGATCTTGATAACCGAAGCAGCTCCAATACGGTGTAGAGCCACCACAGCGTCACCATGGTTACACAGTCCTTTCTCGGTCGTCGCTGACTTCAAAGCTGACTCAATAATCTCCTCTGTAGATTCACTATCAGTTCACTATCGTAACAAAACACAATCTAGATCCTAGTTCATAAGTGAGATGAACACAATTCAAGGTTTACAAACTTGTAAAGAAACAAGTCAAGAAGAAAAGAAGAGAAGAGAAAGAGAGAAACCTTAGTATCAAGCATAAGAGCAGCGAGAATGCCGGTATTAAGCATAGCGGTGCGGAGATTGTCAAGAGTCTCTTGATGATAGTCATGGCTTCCATGAGAGAAATTGAAACGAGCAACATTCATGCCGGCTCTGAGCCACGTCCTTGTATAAACGGGAGGCACATTACCCGCCAATACATCATCATTCATTTCATTGGATATCTCATGGTCGTTTTCTTAACACAAAATAAAAAGAAAACATGTGCTGAGGAATCCAACCATCTATATAACCATTTTTGGTCAACTACCATCTACATAACCTATCAGAGTATTAATAATTGGAGAAAAAGAGCACATTAATAATGGAAAGAAGAAGCTACGGATTGTTTTGGTGAGCTCAAACAGGAATAGTTAAAGAGAGGGGGATAAACATTCTTACCGAATCTTAACCACCTAGCCGCCCAGCTTCTACTTGGATCCATCACAGAGATTATACTGCAAAACAATCTTAACATCAGATAGCTAGAATTATGAATATATCAACTTAGACAAAGAGACACAAACCACTAATACTCTCACTTCAATTTCTTAATACAACTCTTAAAGCAGCAAGCTTTGGGATATTTGCCACTAATTATGTAACAATTGAATAACTAATTCAACATTCAACAGGAATTTGAATTCAAACAGAGCTCAGAAACAAAAAAAAAGCAACAATCTGTGATTCAGAAAGCAACAATCTGTGATTCAGAAAGTAGTCTAAGTTCATCCTTAAGCAGAATCACTCCAAAGTCGAGAACTTTTCCACAACTATACTACATACATTAAAGCAAATCTTATGAAACCCTAGAAGAAGTGAATTGAAATTTGAAACAGTACCCATCAACGCAAAGACTTTTTGCCTAGGGAAGAAAAAGTAAAGTAAAGGTTTAAAAAATTTATGAAATACCCATTGAAATTAGGGTTAGTAGTGACCTCCACGATACGTTCGTGATCCTCTTCCATCTTGAAGAAAGGACAGTTCTCGCAACCAGCGTCCCTGAACTGTTTGAACCAAAATCAAAACAACTTATCAAAACACCATATAGCTTACTAAAGAAAGAAAGAAAAAAGCAAAACCCTAATAAAATAGAAGAAACAGAGAAAAGAGTAGAAGAAAAAAACCTGGTCATAATAGGTCTTGACGAGTCGGCAACAAAGACAATCGCTAAGCTCATGCCCGAAACTAGTCGGAATTTGGGCTGGTGATCTCTCTTCCCAAAATCCCAGTTTCTTCTTCTCGAAGCTTCTTCCCCAAGTTTTTTCTTTTTTTTTTTGATACGGGGAAACGAAGAAGACAGAGGAGTCGTCGTTCCTTGGGCCGTATTTGTTTTTTTTTATTATGTGCTTTAAAAATCAGATTAACATCCCCATTAAACAACAACACTCGAATTAATTAATTAGATTATTAATATACTAATTAATGAACTGTTAAAGTCGGCGACAGTGTTGTTTATAAAAGAGTGATTGAGCGAGCGGCAAAAAAATTTACAAGAACTTTCCAATTCTCTCATATGTCTAATTAATTATCCCATCTATCTTTCCCTCTAAATCCCATCAATTTTCTTGCTGTGTTTTGCTTTTTTTTTTTTTCAGATAAACCTCTCTCCTTTTTTTCTTCCTTGGGTTGATTCTTGTTCCAGTTTAGCGATTGATCTCAATATTATTGTTTGTGCAGGATGAATACAGAACCACTTTCGAAACGTGAACAGTAAAACCTCTATAAATTAATAAAAATTATAAATTAATAAATTTTGTTGGTCCCAAGTCGGTCAAGTGTGAAAAATAGTAAAATTCGATAAGATAATAAGATAATAATTTTTTTGAAATTCTCTCGTAAAATATGATCTCAATAATATCATAAATTAATAATCATGTAATTTTACATATATATATATATATATATGTTGATATAATAACTTATGCTTTAAAATTTGATTTTAATCCAAAAGCTCATATCTATAAAACAATTATTATGTTATATTTTCAAACTATAATGATATAAAATACTCAATAACATGTCATAAAAATAACTAATGTTTTTTTAATTTTTTCAAATATCTAGATATCCATCATTTTCATTTTGATAGTTTTATAAGTGATTAAAATATGAAAATTGATATTATTATCCATAAATTTAAGTTTATGTATATCATTTGTATAAGTGATATTGTTTATAGTATGTGTAATTTATGGTCAATTATGTTTTCTAAATATTAGAAATTTAATTCTAAAACCATAAAATTTATAACATCCAAAAGTCTAATCTTCTTTTGCTAAAATTATCTCAACTAATAATTTTTAAAAATTTAAACAATTAAAATATATATCTATAAATTACTATAATTATTAATTAATATTACTATAAATTAATAGCATGCCATAGTACCAACATTATTAATACTATACATCTCTCTTAGAATCTTCCGGTCTCTCACTCAGTCTCTCACTATGCAGGTGTACATATGGCATAGATCAGAACCGAAAAGGCCTTTCAGATTGGCTGGACACGCAGCATCGGTGAACTGTGTGACTTGGCATCCACGTAACTTGCAGATGCTGGCGTGATGGCGGATGCATTAAGATTTGGGGACGTGCAACAGCTTGAACAAGCATGGTAACAGATGATGATGATGCTAATGACATAGACTGGAACTTTTTTCAATATTTGATAGAACAGAGAGATACATTTTACATTGGCCATTCTTTAACCACCTCCGGATGTTTGTTTTTTTTGTGAGTGTATCTAGTATATAATATAGCCAAATCATGTAACAAATCGTTTGTGGGACTATGGGACGTACACTTTTTTGGTGGCCTTGATCTACTTAAGTTTTTGTTGCATTTGATTTTTAGATGAGTTTATCGAGGAATTAGCCAACCTGTTATTGGCTAACTTAAACTATGATTAATAAGAGCAAGAGTCATAAGTACATGAATTCATAATCTTATAAGCTAAAACAGCAAAGGAAAGAGCAGAAATGAAAACACTTTTCAGGAACCTATTCCCTGTTCTTTATTTCATCAAGCAACACTAACCAAAAATAAAATTCAAGATATCACTTCACCACACAGATCTTGATAACCGAAGCAGCTCCAATACGGTGCAGAGCCACCACAGCATCACCATGGTTACACAGTCCTTTCTCGGTCGCTGACTTCAAAGCTGACTCAATAATCTCCTCTGTAGATTCACTATCAGTTGCTTTTGCAGATCCTTCAGCCAAAACCGGAATCAGACCTCTATATATCAAACTATGCCTCGCTGGTGACTCATCGCTGCAACTCCAGTTAAAGGTATCGCTGGTGAAAACTGGAACAACCACTGATAAGATTGGAACAGCTGGTCTGTACTTAGCCACCAGTTTAGCCGTTGTACCTCCTCGGGTCAACACGATAATGAGTTTGGCTTTGGCTTTGTTTGCAGTTCGTACAGCTGATGATGCAAGACTCTCAAGTGTGCTCATTGGAAGTGGAGTTGCTCTAATCATCTCCTTGAAGATTGTGTTGTAGTCAAGCGATGATTCTGCCTCGATGCAGATTTTAGCCATTGTTTTCACTGCTATCTCAGGGTAAGCTCCTGCAGCACTTTCTCCGCTGAGCATCACACAGTCAGTGCCATCGAGAACCGCGTTTGCTACATCAGTGGCTTCAGCTCGTGTAGGTCGTGGTGATTTGATCATAGACTCGAGCATTTGAGTGGCTGTGACCACTGGTTTACCCGCTAGGTTACACTTGTAGATCATCATCTTTTGAGCCAAGAAGATCTTCTCGATTGGAATCTCCATCCCAAGATCACCACGAGCAACCATGAATGCATCGGTTTCACGCAAGATCTCATCAAAATTCAGCACTCCTTCTTGGTTCTCAACCTTAAATAAGATTTAAAAATTTTAATCACAAGCCTACCTTTAAAACAACTTTAGCCACAGATGAAATAAAGTGTAACTTTGTACCTTAGACATCAACATGATACTTTTAGAATGTGATCCAAGTACTTTCCGGACGTTAACAAGATCTGAACCTTTGCGAACAAACGAAAGAGCAATCATATCGATGTGGTTTGGAACACCCCATTTAAGAATATCTTCTACATNCAACACTAACCAAAAATAAAATTCAAGATATCACTTCACCACACAGATCTTGATAACCGAAGCAGCTCCAATACGGTGCAGAGCCACCACAGCATCACCATGGTTACACAGTCCTTTCTCGGTCGCTGACTTCAAAGCTGACTCAATAATCTCCTCTGTAGATTCACTATCAGTGGCTTTTGCAGATCCTTCAGCCAAAACCGGAATCAGACCTCTATATATCAAACTATGCCTCGCTGGTGACTCATCGCTGCAACTCCAGTTAAAAGTATCGCTGGTGAAAACTGGAACAACCACTGATAAGATTGGAACAGCTGGTCTGTACTTAGCCACCAGTTTAGCCGTTGTACCTCCTCGGGTCAACACGATAATGAGTTTGGCTTTGGCTTTGTTTGCAGTTCGTACAGCTGATGATGCAAGACTCTCAAGTGTGCTCATTGGAAGTGGAGTTGCTCTAATCATCTCCTTGAAGATTGTGTTGTAGTCAAGCGATGATTCTGCCTCGATGCAGATTTTAGCCATTGTTTTCACTGCTATCTCAGGGTAAGCTCCTGCAGCACTTTCTCCGCTGAGCATCACACAGTCAGTGCCATCGAGAACCGCGTTTGCTACATCAGTGGCTTCAGCTCGTGTAGGTCGTGGTGATTTGATCATAGACTCGAGCATTTGAGTGGCTGTGACCACTGGTTTACCCGCTAGGTTACACTTGTAGATCATCATCTTTTGAGCCAAGAAGATCTTCTCGATTGGAATCTCCATCCCAAGATCACCACGAGCAACCATGAATGCATCGGTTTCACGCAAGATCTCATCAAAATTCAGCACTCCTTCTTGGTTCTCAACCTTAAATAAGATTTAAAAATTTTAATCACAAGCCTACCTTTAAAACAACTTTTAGCCACAGATGAAATAAAGTGTAACTTTGTACCTTCGACATCAACATGATACTCTTAGAATGTGATCCAAGTACTTTCCGGACGTTAACAAGATCTGAACCTTTGCGAACAAACGAAAGAGCAATCATATCGATGTGGTTTGGAACACCCCATTTAAGAATATCTTCTACATCCTTGTCAGTCAATGTTGGGAGATCAACAACAACACCAGGGAGATTCACATTCTTTCTTTCACCTAGCATCGCTGTATTTTCACATCGACATATAACAGTCCCAGACTTTGGATCACATGAGACCACAGCAAGACTTATGCTTCCATCTGCACATAGTATGGTATTTCCCGGCTTCACATCCACTGGCAACTTTTTGTAGCTCATGGAAATCGTTTTTTCATCACCCTTGATGTCATAATCAGTGGTGATTGTGATCTCCTGACCTTCCTTTAGTTGTATAGGGTTCCCATCTTTCAAGAAACCGGTACGAATCTCAGGCCCCTGTGATGTAACACTCATATTATTTTTACTGAAAATGGTTCTAACACATACATAGACTCCAACTACCTAATGTTTCTCTTAAATAACATATAAGATCTATCAATCAAGATCCTGGTTCATAAGTGAGATCAACACACAATTCAAGGTTTACTACAAACTTGTAAAGAAACAAGTCTAAAAAGAAGAGAAAGAGAGAAACCTTAGTATCAAGCATGACAGCAGCGAGAATGCCGGTATTAAGCATAGCGGTGCGGAGATTGTCAAGAGTCTCTTGATGATAGTCATGGCTTCCATAAGAGAAATTGAAACGAGCAACATTCATGCCAGCTCTTAGAAGCTTCTCAATCATTGTCACAGACCGAGACGCAGGTCCTAACGTACAAACGATCTTAGTCTTTGGAGTCCTCCCATCATTAGGTAGCTCCTTGAGTATCCCTTCTATGTCTATGTTGGACATTTTTTGCGTTACTCTACACAACAACAAAAAAAACACTACTCAGACTCCTGCTATGAACATTTGGAACATCATAATATACCCATCAATACAAAATCTTCGATAAAAGAATCAAAAACCTAAGATCAAGATCCATCTTAACTGACAAAACCCACACAGAAAAAAACAGACTTTACATCGATTCATCGCACAAAGAGAGATCACAACTGATCAAAAAGTCCACCAAACTAGCGTAAAAGACGGGATTTTTATAGATTTAGACGAATGAAATGAATGTTGTTTACCAGTGATCCGATCGATATAGAGACTAGATCTAAAGAATTGCGAAACTTTGAAAAAACGAAGTGATGATCGGATAGTACCTGAAAACGCAGAGGTTGCTTCTGTGGTTTTTTTGTTTGGAGTGTGATGAAAGCCGCCGGAGACTCTCTGAAGGTTGTTGTTCAAGTTTATAACAGCCACGTGGAATTTATTAAACTGAGTGAGACCCAATTACAAAATTTCATTTACCTATAAAAAAAAAATAAAAAATGTATCGCGGACTTGTTCGTTTATTTTGTTGTTTGTATATCTATTTTATTTTTTCTAAATCGTTGAAAATTAGTTACAGAATCAATTGTGGAACGAACATGCCTATGAGTCATATAATAGGATTATAAATGCCATTATTCTAACAAGAAGAATATGCTTTTGGATCTAAATTCTAATTCTAAAGAGTTGTGTACTCTTTCGAGAAGGTCTAAGCTTTTCATATGTAACGCAACCTTTTTTAGATTTAGACTTGTCTTCTCTAGATCTTGACTACACAAGTTTCTTCTTTCAGTTCTCATTAGAAGATTTTTGTTTTTTTTTGTAAGACTTAAGGAAGAAACCTAAGGAGTCTTGACTTGTACGAGACTTTCATCATGGACCCATCACAAGATTGAAGAAGATACAAAATTAAGCAGCACTTTATCAAATGTGTACATGAAGCTTAAAATGAGAAAGAGCACTACTTGGTCTTGTATTCTTGCCTTCTTCATGATGGTTTTGCTTCACATGCGTTTCGGCAGAACATATTGTACATGCTCTTCTTGGCATAGGATCTGCCAGTGAATCAACACAACGCACAGTTTGAAAAAAAACAGAAATCAAACATAACTTAAGCTAGTAAGCTACTAATGTGTTGCCAAGTCTAGTTTCAAATCGTTTACCTGCATTTCCTCAGGGAGTGGCTCTGACACCGCAAGAGTGTAGCAACCAGGAGCAAACTTCCCTGTCAAAATTTAGCAACCTCATACGATCAGCAAATCAAACAAGGAGCCAAAGTGTCTTGAATCTCTTTAGATCTAAAGTCCATATTCCACTTTTTTAACAGATTTAGGCTCTGAGCCATGTTCTTCTATAAACAGGAGACACATTACAAGCGTCATCATTCATTGGAGATCTCATGGTCATTTTCTTAACACAATGAATGCAACAGTAATCTAACCATCTATATAAACTATGAGAGTATAATAATTGGAGAATAAGAGCACATTAATGGAAAGAAGAAGCTACGCTAGTTTGGTGAGCTCAAACAGGAATAGTTAAAGAGAGGGGATAAACATTCTTACCGAATCTTAACCACCTAGCCGCCCAGCTTCTACTTGGATCCATCACAGAGATTATACTGCAAAAACAATCTTAACATCAGATAGCTAGAATCATGAAAATCTCAACTTAGACAAAAACACACAACCCACTAATTCTCTCACTTCAATTTCTTAATACAACTCTTAAAGCAGCAAGCTTTGGGGGTATTTGCCACTAGTTATGTAACAATTGAATAACTAAATCAACAGAATTTGAATTCAAACCGAGCTCAGAAAAAAAAAAAAAAAAGCAACAATCTGTGATTCAGAAAGTAGTCTAAGTTCATCCTTAAGCAGAATCACTCCAAAGTTGGGAACTTTACCATAACTATACTACATACATTAAAGCAAATCTTTTGAAGCCCTAGAAGAAGTGAACTGAAATACCCATCAACGCAAAGACTTTTGCCTAGGGAAGAAAAAGTAAAGGTTTAAAATTCATGAAATACTAATTATGTAACAATTGAAATTTGAATTCAAACAGAGCTCAGAAACAAAAATAGCAACAATATGTGATTCAGAAAGTAGTCTAAGCTCATCCTTAAGCAGAATCACTCCAAAGTTGGGAACTTTAACATAACTATACTACATACATTAAAGCAAATCTTTTGAAACCCTAGAAGAAGTGAATTGAAACAGTACCCATCAACGCAAAGACTTGCCTAAGGAAGAAAACTAAAGTAATGGTTTAGAGTTCATGAAATACCCATTGAAATTAGGGGTAGTGACCTCCACGATACGTTCGTGATCCTCTTCCATCTTGAAGAAAGGGCAGTTCTCGCAACCAGCGTCCCTGAACTGTTTGAACCAAAATCAAAACAACTTATCAAACACCATATAATAATCTTATACAAGAAAGAAAGAAAAAGGCAAAAGCAAAACCCTAAAAAGATAGAAGAAAGAGTGAAAAGAGTAGAAGAAGAACCTGGTCATAGGTCTTGACTAGTCGGCAACGAAGACAAGCCCTAAGCTCATGGCCGAAACTAGTCGGAATTTGAGCTGGTGCGCTTCCCATTATCGCTTGTTTTTCTCAATCACTTACCTCTCTCTCGATCTCTCTTCCCAAATCCCCCAGTTTCTTCTTCACTTCTTCCCAAGTTTTTTAATAACCACTTGGAATCGGAAACGAAGACAGAGGAGACGAGTCTTTTCCCTCTTCCAGTGATTGGGCCGTATTTGGGCTTTTATTTATGGGCTTTTAATATCATATTAACCATCCATTAAACAACACTCGTTATCAAACGCATCAACAAGTGTTACTAATTTTGGTTTGATTGATCATTACTTGTGATGGTTTGAATGTTTAATCTCATCGCTAATTCTATATATCTTCTTTGTTAAGTCTCTTTCGATGAGACGGCTGTTAAATTTTTATTCTAGAGCAAAAAAAATCTATGAATTTTTCAAGATGAAAATATTACCGATGCTAAAGGAGTCAAGAAATGTTTTTTGCCTCTTGATTTTGAAAAGAAGCTTAAGAATGAGCTTGAAGGGAAAGCTCTTTCAGATTCTAGTACAGATACATTAATGATGATTTCATAATGTTCCTCCAATCTCTGAAACATTCATATATAGAAACAACTTAATGGATGTGGTATAAGTATATAAGTAAAGTCTATTGAAATCACAGACTAAACCACAACCCTCATCAAAGAGATCAAAAGTAACATTACTGGATGGGTGCATAGTCGTATTACCTGTACAATCTCCGAACGATGAATCATCAATCAGCTCACAATCATGATCACAGTATACAGACATCTCACGATCATCAACATTATGAAAGCGACAATTTTCCTATCATGTACTAATGTCCTTTCTAACATGAACTCCAGCCTCCTTTTTGGGATGACTAAAGGAGGAGGAAGCAAGCTTTTGAACTTTTCCACAATGGCGGGCTTTGAAGCTGCAAACTTTTGATTGTCTAGGTTAACTACCATTTGTAAGTCATTCTTCTTCTTTGCGTTGATACCAAGAGGAATGATTTTGTCTTCAAGAATCGGTTGAGCACTCTCCCACTTTCCTTCATCGTGTTTCTCAAACAACTGCTGCTCTAAGAGCAAGAGAATCAAATCCCTTTTATTGGGAAGTTAAGACTGCTCCACAACAGTAACGCTCAAATCTAAATCATCTTTTTTTCTATTTAAAAATTCAAATTATCACAACAGAAATTTAATTTTAAACATAATATAAAATGCTTTTTTCTCTAAAACACTTAATTACTATTTTCTTTTAATCAATATTGACACTTATGGTTCTAAAATATTAGAATTTTTACATTTAATACTTTTAGGGAAAATATTGCTTCTCACCAAAAAAAAATTGTAAAAAAACAATATTTCATAAAAATTGTGAAAATATTTGTTGAAATTACTCTCAATCTACCGATAATAAAAATTACAAATTATAAAAACGGCCTGTAAGGCCAAATAACCCCTAGCTAGTTAGATGTTAAAAAAAAAAAACAATGGAGTTAATATTTTGATAACATGCTCACTATAGACAACGTTAAAAGAATAAAAAATGGCTTGCCACCGTAGAAAATTGATAACTCTGGTGATACTATCGGGAATCAGTACATAAACTGTTTTAATAGTCCATCAGAAAGAAAATACTTTATGCCCTTAATTACCGAACCGGAAGATATGATATTTGTTATGCTTACGATAAATAAAAAAATTTTGCAAAAAAAAAAAAAAAAGTAAGTAAATTATATGTTTTTTTTCTTTCAAATGATAACAATAATTAATAAATTAAAAGTTTACTCTATGACTTTTATGTTCAAATTTATGGTTATTAGCCAATTAGTTTAATGGATATGCGATGTGGTGTTGGCTCAAAAGTTTTTACTAATACCACAACTATAAAACATGATTTAATTAATAGTAAGTATAAATATATATAACGTCCAAAATTTGTCATGAATTGGGACTAATTAATATTTATTGATAAAATTAAGGATGTCATAAATTAAACAAACATTGTAGTTTTATTGTTATGTGAGGCATGTTATGAATATGCGGGGGAGGCATGTTATGTAAACCAACGGTGAAGTCTGAACTACTCTCTATGATGCTTCACGTCAAGAGCTATATCTAGATTTAAGCTAAGAGATGGTGCTTGTTCCAAATGGATTCAGAGATGAATTTTTCCCGGAAGCAAACACTTGTGGGACATGATAAGCTGGTGGTCAATCATGCTCTGGTTATTAACATTAGTTCCAGTTTTTAAATTTCAATCAACTTAATCCAAAAAAAAAAACAACAAATAAATGTTTGTTTCTAGATCAGCGTAATCATATATTTTGTTCATCTAGATTAACATAAAGAGAAACATTATTATTATTATTATTATTATCAATATTGGAAATGGAAAAGAAAGAAAAAGATACATTTATTGGATTAATAAGAAACAAAAGTTAGCAAAGACGAGTGCAGTAGCAGCGGCGATGAAAGCCATGACAGTGACCACCGGAAAAGCCCTCGGTACGGCAAATCATGGCACAGTTGTGGTCGCTCCAACACATGCGCTTGAAGTGATGGCTCTTTGATTGGCACATCCTTCCCTCAATCCCAATCTCCTCTAATTAATCAATCAAAATTAATGGATATATCAACTGCAACATATATGTTATAAACACTCTGTGCATTGTAAGTTTTACGTATACTGATTTGAAAACATATGTATTTGGCTTGTGGCTCGTTTACACAGCAAAGAATATGAGTTTAACAAAGGTTTAAAACTCATGTATAATTGCTCTTAAACCGAGTTTAATTTATATACGTATAAATAAAACTTACGAGATGAGAAGAGAACGAGAAGCAAGAAGAAGGTTGCCAAAAACTTGTTCTCCATTTAAAATCCTACGATATTAGAGAAACTTTTTTTGTTTTTCTTGTATATATTGAAAACGTAAGTAGTGAATCGAGCAGGAGCTACCTCTCCATGACTCCATATATATAGTAGAGTTTCATATCTAGTTTGGTTAGGGTTTTTTGTTTTGTTTGGTTACATAGTGTAGGTAAGATTATTTTATTAACAAATATATTTTGACGATTTGTATTAAAATCACCTAAAAATCGAGTCTTAAACAATTTGTTGATCTAGTTACTTATATCTTACTCTTTCCGTTTGAAAGCAAAAAAAACATTTAACTTTGTTTAATTAATGATCATCGTCTAATCGTTTTATAAGAAAGTATCTAGTCTATCTATTTTTAGTATAAACAATAATAATAATTTTAATGTGTCTATTAGTTTGGACATAGAAAAATGTCCATGTATGACATTTGAAACAGAGAGAAAACTGTAGTACTCTATGTTTATTGGTTCGATGCTATGAATATGCGTGGGATAAACGATGAATTGCATACACACAATATAACAAAACAAAATGCAAAAAAAGTAAATGTTTATCAAATATACTTCCATTAAACATTGTGAACTTATTAAGATTGGCTAGAGGGACAATGGTCGGCGAATAGCAACAATTTAACACAAGTAAAGAAAACTTGAACTTTCTTATGGGGAAATGGTTTACAGAGAGGGCCAGTCACGTGCGTTGTCTCTACTGGACAGTGGGAACTGAACTGCACAGTTTACCACTCACAGTCGGGCACAGTCTCACCCCTCACCCAAACGCACTTTGCTAGTCACGTGACTTAACAACATTACTTATTTACTTACTATATCAAGCCAGACAAATATATGGGCCTTAAGCCAACTAGAGAGATGTGAAACGTTACTAAAGCCCATACTATGTGAAACATACATACAACCAAGAAACTCCAATTTCGGCCCTTGACAACTATAAGAAGAAAAAAAATCAACTTCTGTTAATCTTAAACTTTAAATGCATTTATGCACATTTGAACTCCAATGATGATGCAACAATTTTTGCGTTTTTACGTTAGCAATTATGCTTATTGAATGTGATAATATGTAAACAAAAACAAACACAAAAATACAACTGTGGACTGGAAACAACTAATTTCCTACTTGATGCGTTACGAACCATGATTGATTACAGTTTGCAGATACTCTTTAAATAATGATGCGTCTACTATACTATACCAACTACAACAAATATAGATCTCACCATTTAAAAAAAAAAATAGTTTCATTTGTATTTGTAATAGGCTTAATCTACATTACAAATTCAAAGAGTTATCTTGAAAAGAATACAAAACAATATTATCCACAAGCCTAAAATTATTGATCACCATTCTTTTGAATTTATTTAACGTATGAGAGAAAGTGTATGTAGATTGTAGAGCAACCAACCCCACGTGGTTGTCAATAGATTGGCCCATAGTTACGGAAAACAACTTCACATGATGAGATGTATATCCTTTTATTATTATGGGGTCATACATATTTTTTTCATCAAAACCTTATTATATAATACAAGGTTTGACAATTGAACCATGTTATATTTATTACAACATGAGGATGGTTATGTATCAATCAATAAGTCTTTGTCATGTGATGGCCGGCTTGACTGCTCCAAGTGTAAGTAAACTCGTAGTTATAAAATAATGTAAATTAGTAGTAACGTATGTAATTTATGACTAATCCAAGTAATCAATGGGGTTTGTCTCTTTTAAACCGACCTTGACCATGCGACCAACACAAGAAGAAGATTAAACAAATATTATTAGCATCCATCTCTGTAAACAAACAGCTGAAATATATTTTGAACGTTATAAATTGTAATTTATTGGCATAAATCTAACGAGTAAAGTAAGAAACAAGGGAAGACTAGTTTATATTAGTATACAATTAGATAATTATTAAAATACAATTACAGAGAAAGATTGATTAATGACCGTTAGATTAAACAGAAGCTGGTCATCGGAACTAGCAAACCCTCTTCACGTGCCTCACTTCCATACCCATCTCCTCCGTTCACTCCTCCATCATCGATACTTACACCAAATACATACATACACACCGTTACATACACCATGAGTGTAAGTATACGCGCAGGTGTGGGAGCACTCTCAGATCCCTATGAAACTAAAACGCTTTATAAGAAGAAGATGAACCATTTTCTAAAACTCCAAGTGTGAGTGACACATTTCTCAACGAGATCGTGCTCCTACACAACACACAGTCACAGACACAACTTTGGAGAAGGTAGAGATGGACAAGTATGAGGTAGTGAAGGATTTGGGAGCTGGGAATTTTGGTGTGGCTCGTCTTCTTAGACACAAAGAGACCAAACAACTTGTTGCCATGAAATACATCGAGAGAGGTCGCAAGGTTTGATCTTTATTTTCTTCTCTCTTGTGTTTCTCAGAAAAGTTTTGTTTTTTCTTCTTCCTTTATTATAATCATCAAAGGGTTTGCTTTTTTAGACTTGAAGTTACTTTGATCAGGTGAAAGTCTTGAAATTTTGGGATGATTGAGGATTATGATTTGAGATTTTGATTGTAATATGTTTGAGTTGCAGATAGATGAGAATGTGGCCAGAGAGATTATCAATCACAGATCACTTAGGCATCCAAATATCATCAGATTTAAGGAGGTTTGTTGATTTTTGTGTGTATAGTCTCTTAGTACTTGTTACTGTGATTAAGGAACATTAAATACAGAGTAATTTTTGTAGGTGGTTCTGACTCCAACTCATCTTGCTATTGTGATGGAGTATGCTTCTGGTGGAGAGCTCTTTGAAAGAATCTGTAATGCTGGTAGATTCAGTGAAGCTGAGGTGTGATATTATCATCTTCTTTCTCCGAAATTTTCTCTGACTTGGTTTGACTGATTCTTGATTTATGAATCTTCTCCATCTTGCTATTTTTCTCAGGCTAGATACTTCTTTCAGCAGCTGATTTGTGGCGTGGATTACTGTCATTCCTTGGTATTTATACATCCCAAGTCTCAATGAATGTGAAAGGAGAGATCTTTGCTTCGTTTTGTATTAATCTTTTTATTTGTTTCTGTAGCAAATATGTCATAGAGATCTGAAGCTTGAGAATACACTGCTTGATGGTAGTCCTGCGCCACTTTTGAAAATCTGTGATTTTGGTTACTCCAAGGTCATTCATTCATTCATCAGTCTCTATTTCTTCTTTTGTTTCAGTATTGCTTCCCATCATTTTGATCTCATAAGTTATATTCTTCCTGTGCAGTCATCTCTGCTTCACTCTAGACCTAAATCAACTGTTGGTACTCCAGCTTACATCGCACCTGAAGTTCTTTCCCGAAGAGAATATGACGGAAAGGTAATGTTACTTATATCTTCTTCAATGGTTTGATCCTCATTTGTCATTTGTCACTTGTTAATAGTGTTTCGTGTTTGTGTTATGTAGCATGCGGATGTTTGGTCTTGTGGTGTGACTCTTTATGTGATGTTGGTTGGAGGTTATCCGTTTGAAGACCCTGATGATCCAAGAAACTTCAGGAAAACAATCCAAGTATTAACCAACTCTTCAAATTCCTCATAGCGTCTTTGTCACCTCAGTTCTTCTACTTAAGTGTTTTATGATGCTGTGAAAATGTTCTGCAGCGTATAATGGCTGTTCAGTACAAGATCCCGGATTACGTTCACATATCGCAGGAGTGCAAACACCTTCTCTCTCGCATATTTGTCACTAATTCAGCTAAGGTACAATCTCTCATTTTTTCTGAGTTTAAGCTGTCTTTCCTATGTTTCGATCTTTTGATGAGATGTCTTAAAATTTTGTCAGAGAATCACACTTAAAGAGATCAAGAAGCATCCATGGTATTTAAAGAACTTGCCAAAGGAGCTTACAGAGTCTGCTCAAGCAACGTACTACAAGAGAGAAACCCCGAGCTTTTCCCTCCAAAGCGTAGAGGACATAATGAAGATCGTTGGAGAAGCAAGGAATCCAGCTCCGTCGTCTAATGCTGTCAATGGATTTGATGAAGATGAAGAAGATGTGGAGGAAGAGGTTGAGGAAGAAGAGGAAGAGGAGGAAGAAGAAGAGGAAGAGGAAGAAGATGAATACGAGAAGCATGTCAAAGAGGCACATTCTTGCCAAGAGCCTCCCAAAGCTTAATAAAATGTCTCACTCTGTTGTTTTAATATTCAATCTCCTTTATCTTTACCTTAATGTGAATTCAAAGTTTCAAAATTTATCTACGCAATTGACTAAATCAGTTACCGTACAACATAAAGGCAACATTTGAACAGTAACAATACATGAGCAGGAACAGTAACACAAGTTTGAAGTGGAAGGAAGTACCTTTACTCGTATACATAACCAGATCTCATCGTTCGTGCTATATTCTAAATTCACAACACTAGAGAGGGAGAGAAGGAGAGAGCAGTACACACAACACAAACTTTTTCCATCTGTAAATTACCTAAAGAAACGAGCGTGAAAGAATACATATATATGATGATGAGAGCTTTGTTTGTTTCAGTCACTGAAGTCTATGCTTCCACTGCGTGAGCTGCTGCCATCGCGGCTATGCAAAGAAAGGCCTCTCATATGACCTGGTAAACCGGAGGCACCGTCAACTTTCTTCTCCTTGAAGAATTTTTCCCTCTCAACGTGTTTTGCAGGTGGTGGTGGAATCACAACAGGTGGGGATTGCGAATGGCTATCACCGGATTGCGAACGACTATCACCACCACGTGATGCCTCCTCTGATGGTAATGGACGAATAAGTGGACGGTTAAGTCTTTCGTTATGGATTGCTGATCCAGGTAAGCCTTGTGGAGGTGATGGCTCTTCTTCATCCTCAGGCATTGCTCTAGCTTTCCCTTTTCGCAATCTGAAAGCATATATTCACATGGATCCTTAGTCTTAGCATCATGTATAATCATTTTTTGTTCCAAGAACTTATGAAGCAATCAACTATGTAATTTCCGATTCGTGATTAAGTAATTTGAGGGGACAGACCTTCTGAATAACTGCTCAGGCTCTTCTTCCTCATCTTCTTCCTCAAGCTTAAGATGGGCTTGGTTAGAAATGGAGCTGCTTAATTCGGTATTTTTTGCTTCAGAAGCCTTTAGCTCGGGTTTCTGGTGACCATTTAAGATAGGACGGACAGGTTCGAGATTGGAATTATATCCATTGGATGTGGTAGACCTGCTAGGAACTGTGCTTCTACCAGACAGTAATTCTTCATGTCTATTGAGAATTCTCTGAAGTTGCTCATTCAATTCAATTGCTTTAGAAACTGCTTTTTCATCCCTGCATAAACAAAACTGGTTGACATACTTGAAAAGACAAATTCTATTAACATACCCTCTAAACCAAGAGAGAAAAGAGATTTTGCCTTGATGTCATGACGAGGTGCATTACGCGCTCTTTCTGAAACGAACATTGCTCGACAAGATCAAGAGTAAACTCATCTTTCGCCCCCTGGATTAATAAAAGTGGATCAAACTGGAGTCATTCTAGGTTGAGTAATTAGAAAGGGAGCTTAAGAATGTCTGTTTATTGGAGGTAACTATACAAAGTCAAGAGGTATATTATCTACCTCAGGATTTTGAGAATCGACTGCGTCAAGCACTTCCTTCAAAACTTCTAATGCAGTACTAGCCTTTTGTAAAATGCTATACGAAAAGAGATAAAGACAGCATTAAGTCTCTTAACATTAACCAAAACTTTTGATAACTGACATGTGGGGAAGAAGATACCTCGAAGGAGAGACAGTTTGAGATTCTCGCTGCTGAGTAGTAGCAGGCACCTCATTTCTAGCAGATGCAAGTTGTTCATTGAGCGTATTTCTTGGAACAGCTTGAGCAGTGACCACGACTGGTGTAGCATTAGGTCTCTGAGTAAATTTAACTCCTGCGTGCTGAAGGTAACAGAAGATAACAAAAAGAAAAGCTCTCAGTCTTATCTAACTTCGATTCTACAACAACAGAATCACAGAATTCGAATGTTCATGTTTCAAACTCACCACTAAATCACAGTATGCTGTATAATACTGAGGGAATTTTCCTGAAGCGCCACCAAGGGATGTTTGAGTTGCATCAAGAAGAAGAAAAATCCTCTCTCTTACAGGCAAATCCGACTAAACAACATGCAAACTAAAATAAGCAGCTTAACTCTCAAATTGGTAGACAAGTAACATCCAGAAACAGAGATGGACATACTTTTTTCTTTACTATCTTC
Organism: Camelina sativa; assembly: GCF_000633955.1. Taxonomy (NCBI): domain Eukaryota; kingdom Viridiplantae; phylum Streptophyta; class Magnoliopsida; order Brassicales; family Brassicaceae; genus Camelina; species Camelina sativa. The sequence continues at coordinate 27,052,027 of NC_025686.1, read as the reverse complement.
ACAAGTGTAGGGAGTACACCTGTATCTATAACCTGCTTATGAATATTCTCTCCAATATTATTCATCAACATCTCCAGTAACTGCAAGAACAAAGAAAACAACAGGTTATGTTACAAAAGCGTTCAGAAGTATGACATTTTCATAAAGCATATTAAGATAGATCTAGACCAGGGAACCTACCTGGACAGCATATAATTGAGTATTTGGGTTCTTGCTTCCCAAGCGTTTTTTAATAGCCTTGATAACATCTTTTGCTTGCCTGTTTACAATAGAAGAATTCGTTATCAGAAGAAATAAAGTAAAAGTGTGTCGAAGACAATGCAAAAGTAAAGCATTTATTTATCTCAATCATTGAGGATGATTAAACATCATACCAACAACAATTTAAAATCAGTAAAAATATCATTTTTTTAAGCTATATATTATGCACTAGTGTCCTGATTATATTAGAAAATTGGAAAATTCCTGGGTCATCATACCTTTCATCTCGAGCAGCTAGTTCACAGATCTCAATGTTTTTGGCCCAGTCCACATCAGCAAGCTTCTCACTTGTTGCAGAACTTACAAGCTCCGCAGCCATTTTTTTTTGTTATCTGCATGAGACAGAGATAATTAGCACCTAAAGATTCTCAGCATGACCAACCAAGACACATTTTGCTGATTTCAAGATCAGATACTTAGTTCATGCTAAGGAAAAGAACAGCAAAGAGAAAAGATGTGATATAAACTATGCTAAACAAGAACATGAAGAGCAGCCAAATAAGTCTGGTCGAACAGAACATAAAGGTTCAACAGATCATATAAGAGGCATTTTCTCTCGGTTATTGAAGCTTTTATGCATTGATTGGGAGCTAGATCGGTAACGGAACCTACATTTGACTGTTAAATGGGTTTTGCTTCCAAGTATAGTTTGAATGCACAATAGCTGCTAAGCTGCAATCAATGAGATCATGTCAGAAAGAGCAAAAGAAATCAAATATTACTATCTGGCTTATATCTCAGCCACACAGAATCATCAACTGAATTCTCAGAGAAAATACTAGACTCAGGACACATATATTCCAAATTAAGCAATTTAAAGCCTAAACTCCTTCTCCCTCTCTCTCTTTTCTTCCATCTACTTCAATCAAAAAACCCCATAGAGCCATGAGCATCCCCAAGATAGTTAAAAAAAGACAACACAAAACACACTTGGCAACTAGAGAGCTAAGACAAAAGCTTTCAACTTGAGCATGAAATGTTTCAGAGAACAGTCAATCTCAAAACCAAGAACAAATGTCTAAGAGGACAATAATTAATTAAACCACAAGACAGAGAAAACAAATAAGAAGCTGGACCTCCTTACCGATAAAAAGAAAAAGTTATAATTTTTCCCTATTTTTAGTCTCTCTATATCGAAGAGATCATTAAAAACGATAAAGGTTCATCCTTTTGATCACAACAACACATACCCAAATCTAGGAAAGAGACACACCAACCCGATCACGAAGAAGACGGAATACATTTTTGTATATATATATTAAAAAAACAGACAATTTGTTCCAAATATATAGATAAAAATCTAGCAGTCGAAAACAATCAGAGCCCAAAAATAGATCTTAGAAACGGAACAAGTGGATAACAAATTAACAATAAGACTCACCTGAGAAGACGACGGAGAGGATAACGAAGGAGATATAAAAAAAAAGTTAAGCAAGAGTTTGATAAACCCTAATCAGCTTTTGAACATTTCAAAGAGACGTAAAGAAGACGAAGAAGACGAAGACAGAGCCAGATCGGTGTGACACGGCAAAAGAAAAAAAAAAAATGAAAGACGAAGCCTTTGTGTTGCGCCTCTTCTTCTTTCACCGATTTTAATCAGATTGATTAATTACCTAAACTAATCGTAAAAAACAGTGATTCTTATTTGTACTGTTTACTTTTTAATTAGAGATTAGTATAATAATCTTACAGTTAATTAATTTTTATTTATTAAAAGAAAAAAAAAAGGTAAAAAAAAGGAAAAATCAAAGGCTGAAGCAGGACAGAGCACCGCCATGAGGGATCTGTCTTGGTAAAGTGTTGTTTGGCGCGGGGAAAAGAGATTATATTAAAGTCACGCGCTTCTCTGCTTTTACCAGAACACTGACAGCCTGGTCGACTGCCACGTGTTATTCTCCCTTTTTATTACCACATCCCATATAAACAAACAAATCTCTCGGAGTAGAACTTTTTACTTTTCATGAATGGCCCGTGATTTCCATTGGTATCCAATAGATGTCCCGTAAAATTTAATATCTGTTAATTTCTACCCCAAAAAAAAAGAAGGATGCAGTAATTTTTGTAACTCTTCATTTTCTGAAATCTTTTACTTTGATATTTTATTATTTTGGCAAAATTATATTTTCTCAACAACATGTTTTTAAACATAATTCACTACCGGTAAATTTCATATACATATCAAATTCATTTAAAAATTATTATCTACCTATAATTTTTTTGGAGTCAAAACCTCATGTAGTTAGCCAACTTTAAAAACTCTTAACTACCAAGATTGAATTGATAATTAGAAAAAAATAAATTTGATATTTATATAATATAAAATACCAATGTCCAATTATTAGTAATATCTTCATAAATGAATTTTAATTTACAATTGATTAATGTCTATTATATTTGATACAATTTATATATAGGTGTTATGATCACTCAAACGTAAAAATCATCTTAGTATTGAATGAATCAATGTACATTTTTTTCAATCTTCACCAATTTTAATATATACTTCTAATGTGTTGTGTATTGCTCGTCTTTAATATCTATGATCATGTATGTAAAATAACATATTTTCCAATAAAACATTCACATAGATATGTATTATGTACTTGAGATTGAAACCAATAATGAGTTTAACAATTCTTTTCCACTCCAAAGAACATCCTTTTAGTCGGAACCTAATATGATATGAGGTTCATCCGCAATCTTTCCATTTTTTCCAAATGTTTGATTTAAGATTGCGATAAACATGTTTTCAAGACTGAAAATAATATAAAATATAAAACCTAGTAGTGTATGCTATATCAATCAAATTAATCATATTGATTATGTTATTCTTTGTTTAATTGTGAATTGGTCATGTATAACTGAATTGTTTGTGGTTTGCTTGTTTGTTGCCAATAATCACACTACAAATCAAGCATCATGTGTCATTGTACTGATTTTGGTCATATTAGGAATAACTAATGGATTTATAAACTTATGTTATTACAAAAACTAAGGAAAAATAGATTTGATAATACATAAGATCAAATAGGGTCCAAAATTATTTGTAATTTGTTCATAAAAACAACACTTTGCTCTTATTTAAATTACCTCATTTTTTCCCATTCATAATAAATTGTAATGTGTGAAATAATCCAAAAGATATTAAATCAGTTTTGCGTATTGTATAATGGTATTAGACAAAATCTACAAAGTTCAGGTGAATCTAAGAAACCGATTTATGTTTTATATGCATATGCATTTTCGTTATTTTTATTTGAAAACAATATGTATTTTCATTATAAATTAATACATTAATAAATAACTGAGATACATACAATCTGATTTTATCATTTATTTCCGGTGACAATATTGATTCTGTCAAAATCGTATCCCTCTTTCTATCAAATTATAATTAAGTTGACTTTTTAAGTGAAAAACTAACAAATTTTGTCAGGAAAAACCTATACTGTAAAGATTTCTATATTATTATTATTTTTTATCAACAAGTAAAGATTTCCATATATTTCGGCAAAATACTGGAGAATAAAAAAGTGGAGAAATTGATATTGAGTAACGAATACTACTACAGTATTGATTACTGAAGTTGTGAATGATTACAAGAGTTGCAGTTGAGTCGAGTGAATTATTAGGTGGGTTATAATTATAAACATGTTAAATCGGTTAGGTCTAATAAATCATCTAGAACAACCATTAACCATAATTTTATGGTTCAAAGCGTTAATGGGAAAAAACGGTCTGTCGTTTCCACATTCCATGACACAACGATACCTCGTCGTTTTGGGATTCCTTTCTTCCAACAATACAAAGCCAAAGAACGACCTGCCGTTTTCATATTTTTAAAGAATAGTAGTATACGTCGTCGTTTTCGGGGGTTCTTCACTGAAACTCAGTGACTGAACCCTTTCACTTGCCTCCAGTTTTTTTTCCGGTCACCGGCGACGGCTAAACTCCGTAATTACAAGTTAAAGTCATGCCTTTGAACTTCCCTCTCCGAATACGATTCTTCACTCCGGGTACTCATCTCTCATATTATCCCTCTAGCTCCGTCCCTTTGCTCTTCCGTATATTCTCATCTAGATTGAATTACTTTGAATTCGGGTCTCGCATCAACTTCTCAACTCGTCCGAACAGAGACCAACCCGAATACGAACGGCGAAGTCGAGATGGAGGCTCGTCAAAGAGCTTGATCGAAGACGAAGAAGAACTCAGCAATTGGGTTAGCGGTTTTAGAACATCGCGTGGACTTGTCGCGAGTGACGATGACGATACGGGTTCAAAATTGGAGGATCGTAGCAGAGGGAGAAACCAAGAGAGGAGAGGAATACGCAACCAAGTTGATTCCTTTAGGGATAATAAGCGGTATGGTGGAAGTGGGTTCAGTGGTCGGATTCAGGGGAAGACTAGTGAAGTTCGTAAGAGGAATGAGACAAGTTTTAGGAGAGATAGAGGTAGAGAAGATTACAAGAGTTTAGGGAAGCGGGATGATCTTCATCTTGAAGACGAAAGTAGTGATGAGGATGTGAAGAGTTTAGCAATGGGAGGTATTGGGGATTTGCTTAGTGAAGAAGATGAGGAAGAGGACGAAGATTATGAATTTCTTAAGAAGAAAGCTGTTTCTGCTTTTGGGTTTGATAAGGAGAATGCTGATAATTCTTATTTGACTAAGACAAGGTAACGTTGTTGTAAATCTAGCTTCTTTTGTGTGCTGTTGAAGTATTTAGAAGACAGAGTTAGGTTGCTGCAGAAGTTTTCATTAGTTTTACTCTGATCACTTGGTACCGTTTTATTGAGAGTTGATGTATATGGTTAAATGTTTTTTTAACAGGTTCGATCAGTATCCATTGTCTCCCTTATCGCTAAAAGCAATGAAGGATGCTGGATACGAGACAATGACTGTTGTGCAGGAAGCTACTCTTCCTGTAATTCTCAAAGGTATGTGTTCTCTTATATGTTTTTAAGGGTGCTTATTGAATCAATGATGCAGGAAATTGTGATTCTACCATGGTGCTTTATATGATCACGACCTGTTTCACCCTAGGCCTAAGCAATCCAGTAGTAGAAAGAAAAGCTTACAAACTTTGTGAACCTCAATTATACAAGGATTTGATAACTTTAAAACGTTTCTTTAATTCTTTGGGTTCTTTGGCATTTCTACTATTTTCAGGCAAAGATGTCCTAGCTAAGGCCAAAACAGGAACTGGGAAAACTGTAGCGTTTTTGGTGAGACCTACCATACACTAAGTTGGCCAATTTGGTAATGGATCGAACTTGTATTTGGGATCTGTGCTTATTCTGCTGATGTTTATTTTTAAGCTTCCATCAATTGAAGTAGTTGTCAAATCTCCTCCTACAAGCCCGGGTAATAAGCGACCCCCAATTCTTGCGCTTGTGATATGTCCAACTAGAGAACTTGCCAATCAAGCTGCTACAGAAGCAAACACCTTGTTAAAGTATCATCCAACTATTGGTGTTCAAGTTGTGATTGGAGGCACAAGACTTGGTTTAGAGCAAAAGCGCATGCAAACAAATCCTTGCCAGGTGAATATTGTTTCCTTTGGTTAATTTAGTTAAGGCTCATCTTTTGAGCAAATCCTTAAAGTTCGTCTTCTATCATAACTGTGATTTGAAACTTTCAGATTTTAGTGGCTACACCTGGAAGGCTCAAAGACCATATCGAGAACACGCCAGGATTTGCGACAAGGTTAAAGGGTGTGAAGGTCCTTGTGCTTGATGAAGCTGACCACCTTTTAGACATGGGTTTTCGCAAGGACATTGAGAGGATAATTTCAGCTGTTCCTAAGGAGAGACAAACTTTTCTATTTTCTGCCACAGTACCTGAAGAGGTCTGTCTCATTTTCTTGCATAATTAGTTTGGTTTTGGTTTTTGTTGCGATAGTACCTTGTTGTCATGGGTCTTGATTTGTGTTGTTTCTTTTTCTGGTGTAAAGGTTCGCCAAATATGCCTTGTTGCTCTGAGGCGGGATCACGAGTTTGTTAACTGTGTTCACGAAGGCACTGGTGAGACACATCAACAGGTCAGACAAACGCACATGATTGCATCTCTGGACAGACATTTCTCTCTTTTGTACACGCTTCTACGCGGACACATAATGGACAACGTGGACTATAAGGTATAAAAATCTTCCCAGCGCTTGTCGCAGACCCTTGTGACTATTGTTTTCTCTTTCTAACTCATGTTCCTGAAGGTCATTGTCTTCTGTACGACTGCTATGGTTACAAAATTAGTGGCTGATCTACTTGGTGAGCTAAACTTAAATGTGAGAGAAATCCATTCTAGAAAACCACAGAGTTACAGGACAAGGGTTTCTAATGAGTTCCGAAAATCCAAGGGTTTGATTCTGGTAACTTCTGATGTATCTGCTAGAGGAGTCGATTACCCTGATGTGACCCTTGTTTTACAGGTAAAGTCTATCATACAATATTATAAAACTCTTACCTAAACTTCAACTAGACACTGTGTTTCTTGGAGTTTTACAGAAATTGTATACATTTGTTTACTTCTACAGGTGGGATTGCCAAAAGACAGAGAACAGTATATACACAGACTCGGTCGAACCGGGCGAAAAGGAAAGGAAGGAGAAGGCATATTGTTGTTGGCACCATGGGAGGAATACTTTCTATCATCTCTTAAAGACTTACCAATCACTAAGTCTTCTCTGCCAGCAATAGACCCCGAAACTGTGAAAAAGGTTAGCCTTTTTCATCACCAAATCACACTGATATTGGCAAAAAGCCTTTTTGCTTCAATAAGACCACATTAAGAATCTAATTGTTTACCAATACCAATCTCTTAGCTTCATTAGCTGATATGTATGAGAAACTTTGCAATTGGAACACAAACAGGTGCAAAAGGCTCTTTGCCATGTGGAGATGAGGAACAAGGAGGCAGCGTATCAGGCTTGGTTGGGTTACTATAACTCACAAAAGATGTTTGGAAGAGAGAAAGACAGGCTTGTGGAGTTGGCAAACGAGTTTAGTCGTAGTATGGGACTTGACAATCCTCCAGCTATACCAAAACTTATCCTTGGTAAGATGGGTCTCAAAAATGTTCCTGGTCTCAGAGCCAAGTAGAAGAATTATACTTATTGTATCTTTTGTATGTTGTTTTGACTTTGTATGAAATTCTTTTTTTATTTAAGTTCATCATATTTATTTTGTAAATAAAAGCTGGCGGCCAACTAAGGGCATGTTTATCGGGGGGTTGTAAGGGGGGTTTATAGATTTTTGGTGGGTTAAAATTAAATCAAAAGAAAATAAAATTAAGAAGAGACTCTCTTATATTACAACCAGAAATCGTTCATAAGAGACTGCAACGTGTCAAATTTTCGTTGGCCAACAGAATAATAGAAAGGGAAAAAAAATTTTTTTGCCGACAAACGAGATTAATTTTCTCTCTTTCTCTCTTTCTCTCCCAATAAACTTCTCTCTTTCTCTCCCGTTCAAAGTCTCGATCTAAAGAAAGATCTGCAGATCAAAGTCTATCTTTCTCCCGATCAAAGTCTCGATTTGTAATGTTTGTGTTTAGTTTATGGTGGGTTGGTTGTAGTATTATCCGATTGATAAGTGATGGTTTAAAGGATTAGGGTTCTTGAGAACCATGTGATCCGTTGCTCTCTTCCGCCATATCATCCCTCCACTCGCTAAAGCTTCCCCTGACTCTATCTTGATCATTGTCTCTAATCCTGTTGATGTTTTGACTTACGTTGCTTGGAAGCTCTCTGGTTTCCCGGTGAATCGGGTGCTTGGATCTGGTACTAACCTCGATTCTTCTCGGTTTAGATTCTTAATCGCAGATCATCTCGACGTTAATGCTCAGGACGTACAGGTCAGTTTTGTGTTGGAGCTTCAATTTTATATTTTCTTTTAGTTTCAATTGGGATTAGATGATTGATAAAAGGTTTGTGCTTTTTGGTAAATACTGATTAAGGAGTGATTTTGTATGATAAAAACCTATGCTTTAGTGGTTTTATACTGGAGTGATCACTGATCAGGTGATAATAGCTCATAATGTATTGTTGAGACTTGAGACGATCAGTTGGTTTTGTGTAGGCATTTATTGTAGGAGAGCATCCACCAAAGCGTAGTTGGTAGCGCCTATGAAGTCATTGGACTCAAGGGTTACACTTCTTGGGCCATTGGTTATTCTGTTGCTAATCTAGCTCGCACTATTCTCCGTGACCAGCGCAAGATACATCCTGTCACGGTTCTTGCTCGTGGCTTTTATGGTGTCGATGGGGGTGATGTCTTCCTCAGCCTCCCGGCTTTGCTTGGACGCAATGGTGTGGTCGCTGTGACCAATGTGCATATGACTGATGATGAGTCTGAGAAGCTGCAAAAGTCGGCTAAGACTATATTGGAGATGCAGAGCCAGTTGGAACTTTGAATAAACCACATCGCTCTGCTTCAGTTTTATAACTGTTGTTTTGTTATGATCATCAGTCCCATGGATGATAGTGTTATTGTTGATCTTTTCATGTTATGTAAATGCTTCTTTTTCATGGAGATTGGAGAATAATCCCAACTTGAGTTCTATTATGAGTAATGACGGAAACATAAGAATGAAATGATGGTTTAAGAGATGATTAGTTACAACTTACAACACAGACTTGAGTGTGAGTTAGATCAATCGACACGGTTGATAATATGAGGCTTTAATGACTGCGTGATGTAGTCATATTTCATTCATTAAAATAGCACAAAAACCCGTTTTCTTATGAGGAAAATCCATTCNAGACGATCAGTTGGTTTTGTGTAGGCATTTATTGTAGGAGAGCATCCACCAAAGCGTAGTTGGTAGCGCCTATGAAGTCATTGGACTCAAGGGTTACACTTCTTGGGCCATTGGTTATTTTGTTGCTAATCTAGCTCGCACTATTCTCCGTGACCAGCGCAAGATACATCCTGTCACGGTTCTTGCTCGTGGATTTTATGGTGTCGATGGGGGTGATGTCTTCCTCAGCCTCCCGGCTTTGCTTGGACGCAATGGTGTGGTCGCTGTGACCAATGTGCATATGACTGATGATGAGTCTGAGAAGCTGCAAAAGTCGGCTAAGACTATATTGGAGATGCAGAGCCAGTTGGAACTTTGAATAAACCACATCGCTCTGCTTCAGTTTTATAACTGTTGTTTTGTTATGATCATCAGTCCCATGGATGATAGTGTTATTGTTGCTCTTTTCATGTTATGTAAATGCTTCTTTTTCATGGAGATTGGAGAATAATCCCAACTTGAGTTCTATTATGAGTAATGACGGAAACATAAGAATGCACTGATGGTTTAAGAGATGATTAGTTACAACTTACAACACAGACTTGAGTGTGAGTTAGATCAATCGACACGGTTGATAATATGAGGCTTTAATGACTGCGTGATGTAGTCATATTTCATTCATTAAAATAGCACAAAAACCCGTTTTCTTATGAGGAAAATCCATTCCTTTGAAGCTTTAGCGAGTGGAGTGAAAAAAATAAATGCTTGCAACATGATTTGGTTGAGAATATTTGGGCAAAATTTGGAGCAAATCAGTATTAAAATTAATCATTCTCTCCATTTATAAATTGCATTTTTGTTGTAATATGTATTAATGTTTTTATTATATTGTGTATGTTTGAAAATTAATTAAAATGCATTATTTTCTAATTTTATAAAATCTTAAATGTTTACACATTTATATCACTTCTATTCTAAATTTTAAAAAACAATATTTTCAAAAATAAGAGACCCAAAATAACAACCTACCAATAAATAAGAAAATTTTATCTAAGAGATCATGGGTTCTTATATTTAAAAAAACACACAATTAATTCATATAAAATTTAACAACCCCCTACTAACATACTACCGATAAACTTGCTCTAAGACGTTAAATTAGCCCAATTCTTTTGTTAACCGACTAAAATCGGAAAAATCGAAGTGTATCTCTACTTGCTAGGGTTTACCCAATATCTCTACTTTTTAACAAATATTTTTTCTTTGTTGAATCGGCAAATCATGAGTTCATCATCTCCCATATCGTTGACCAGTTCCTTGGCTAAGCTGCGCCTCCTATTCGCCATCGTAGAAAACGGCAACGAAAATGATGATGGAGATTTGACGTGGAGAAGGATCAAATGTCCCATACGACATGATGTTAAGAGTGATGGGGTATGCATCAATGGGGTTTTGTATTACTTGGGTGATACGTCAGATTGTTGTAATGATGCTCATGTTGTGACGTCTGATTATATGATAGTATGCTTTGATGTTAGGTCTGAAAAGTTCAACTTTATTGAGGTAGAAAGGTTTTGTCGATTGATTAACTATAAGGGCAAATTAGCTGTGATCTATTGGGAGGATGATGAAGACATTGATCAAGATATTGATGAGTATTTGGAGGAAAATCTCGACGTTGATGCCACTAATGAGTTGCGTGTGTGGGTTTTAGAGGATGTTGAGAAACAGGAATAGTCGAAGTATGAATACACTTGGACCGATGATAGGTTCTTCCGTCGTCAGGTTTCCATCGCTGGTGCGACTGCTTCAGGTGAAATAGTGTTTTCGACGTGCAAGTATACATCTAAACAACAACCGTTTTATGTTTTCTACTTCAATCCCGAAACGAAGACTCTCCAACGTGTTGAAATCCAAGGTTTTGGTGAAGCGTTCAAGAAACCTTGTAGTGTTTGCACCTTTGTAAACCACGTAGAGGATCTTGATCTTAACGATTTAGAAGTACTCAAGTCAGTCCATCCTTCACTGGAGAAGGCAGAATATGTAGAAGATTCAGAATCAGACTGAGAAGTGAGAAGGGACGTCACTTTCTGCTCTTAATTATCTATGCTTCTTTTTCGTTTTTTTTTGTCAACCTAATTTATCTATTCGTTTATGCTCTTTTGATATTGTACCCTTTTCATTTTCAATAATAAAAGTAAGTTTTATTTCAAATCCGTGTGTTCTTCATTGAAATCGATGCTTGGAGATTCAATATCTTTGATTCGTTTCCTATTGGTGTGGATTCGTTTATCTCCTTGCTAATGTTATATATGAATCGAAGATCATGTACAACTTTTTTTCTAGGTTTTTGTATTAACAAGTATCTGACAGTCTTTTCTGAATGAATTTGAATTCGGTTTCTTTAGTAGTAGGCCATGCAAACATAATTTACAGGCTAATGTAGTCCGAGCATGATGGCAGATCATAAAATAGCTCCTACGCAATGACTAATTAGAACATGGCAACGCTATCAGAATATGTGAAAGAACTTTGTAAGTTGTAACAATATTCTGGTACGAAGTTTAAGTCGCACTCAAACTTCTAAAAATTCATATATGTTCCTTTTGATTAATTATCGGATTCTTTGGTTAAAAAAGGTGTTTAGTATCCTAATTTCGTAGATAAGATATACACGTGGATGTTAACCCCAGAACTGGAGTGACAAATCAAAGCACATACGCAACATCAGCGCGTGACTAACAAACACCTTCAGAAACTCAGTTCGTCAATACCGGCTTAGCGCGTGGAGTAAATCAATCGAAAGTGCTAACACACACTCTCTCTCTCTGTCTCTCTCTCTCTCTAGGTGTCAAGTGTCTCTCTTTCGTTGTCCAAAAACACCGACCAAATCCTCCGTCGTGTTTGCATGGCGTTTGCTCCGATTCTCCGCCGGGCCTCCGCGGCCAAGAACCTCATATCGTTAGCTAGACTCGCCGTGGGCTCTTCATTCTCCTCCAGGTCTCTGTCAACCGGAGCCTCCGGAGATGATTCTCAATCCATGGGTGGGTATCACGTGAGCTCCGGCGGATTCATGCGTGGAGCCGTGTATCGCGAACCCAATCAGCCTCTAACCATCGAAGAGTTTCATATCCCTCGGCCTAAGGTCAATGAAGTTCTCATCAAAACCAAAGGTAATGAATCAATCTGAATTTGGTCTGAATCAGTCTGGAGAATTCGAATTATGAAAGTTGAATTCTTTTCTAATTTTGTGGGAAGCTTGTGGGGTTTGTCACTCTGATCTTCATGTGATGAAAGGAGAGATACCATTCTCTAGTCCTTGTGTTATTGGTCATGAGATCACTGGTGAAGTTGTTGAACATGGTCCACTTACTGATCACAAGATCATTAAAAGGTTCTTTCTTTTTTCCTCTTCAACAGTAACGGAATCATATGTTTTTGTTTAAATATAATTCTGAATGTCTCAACTTTATGTTCAGATTTCCAGTTGGGTCTCGTGTAGTTGGAGCTTTCATTATGCCTTGTGGAACCTGTTCTTATTGTGCTAAGGTGACTAGGAAATTGTAGTTGCTTTCATTAGATTCTTTAACCTGACAACTGTAACTTTGTAGCTGATACGTTTACTTGGATACAGGGCCATGATGATTTATGTGAAGACTTCTTTGCCTTCAACAGGGCGAAAGGAACTCTTTACGATGGCGAAACTCGTCTCTTTTTAAGACATGATGGTAAATTTGAAGGCTTTTTAAAACAATAAAGGGGCCATGTATTGTTAGGAGAACCGTGATTGTTTTACCTACATTTTCCTGCAGATTCACCAGTGTATATGTACAGTATGGGAGGGATGGCTGAGTACTGTGTCACATCAGCTCACGGGTTAGCTCCTCTACCAGATTCTTTACCCTACACTGAATCTGCGATTCTAGGGTGTGCTGTTTTTACAGCATATGGTGCTATGGCTCATGCTGCTGAGATCCGTCCTGGAGATTCTATTGCTGTTATTGGAATTGGTGGTGTTGGTTCCAGGTATGTTATATCTCTGGCATTGTCTCAACCTTCGGTTTTAATTGCTTCTTGTATGACCATAACCATCTTTGAGTTGTTGCTTCAGTTGTTTGCAGATAGCGAGGGCTTTTGGAGCCTCGGATATAATTGCTGTGGATGTTCAGGATGATAAATTGGAGAAGGCCAAGACACTTGGTGCTACTCATATTGTCAATGGTGCTAAAGAAGATGCTGTTGAAAGGATTAGAGTATGTTAGGGTTTGATTAAGGCCTCTTTCTTGTAAAGATAAACCTTTGATTGATAGTAATATGAAAAAATGTTTATTCTCTCGTAGGAAATAACCGGTGGGATGGGTGTTGATGTTGCTGTTGAAGCCCTGGGAAGGCCCCAAACTTTCATGCAGTGCACACTAAGTGTGAAAGATGGTGGAAAAGCTGTGATGATTGGACTCTCAAAAGCTGGTTCTGTTGGAGAAATTGACATAAACAGACTTGTTCGTAGGAAGGTTTGATTTCTTACTTTCTTGGCCTATTTACTGGTGCTGACCATGATGTTGAATCTCTTTCTTTTTTGTTTTTTTTTTCCAATATTTGTGAAGATAAAAGTGATAGGGTCATATGGAGGAAGAGCAAGACAGGATCTTCCTAAAGTAGTGAAATTGGCAGAGTCAGGGATTTTCAATCTAGCAAACGCAGTTTCAAGTAAATACAAGTTTGAAGATGCAGGAAAAGCATTTCAAGATCTCAACGAAGGCAAAATCGTGAGCCGAGGTGTTGTTGAGATACTATAACAATAAATAGCTATCTGGTTCTTGTTTGGTAATGACTTGATCTGTTTTTTTAGTAGCTAGCGGCTACAATCTTACAGACAAGTTTTTCTTACTTGTGTTTGCTTTCATTGTGCATTGCAAATTAGCAATGTCTTCCAAGTTGTCCTTTTTGAACATTGTTCTTGTCTCTTGATAATCAATAAAGAAGCATGTCTGTGTAACCCGTTTTGATATTTTTTTTTCAACTAGATTCTTCCTGCTCTAAGCTTAAATAATGAGATCAATATGACAACGTTATACAGTACATGATTTAGCCTTAACATGAAGATTGAAGCCTCTATATAAAATCAAATAGAATTTTTTTTTTTGAATACCAAAATAGTCGAAGACTTGAGTACTATACTGGTAAAAATACAGTTACTAGACAGTTAAAAGAAAAAGAAAAAAAAAACTGTAGTAACTGGACATTCAAATTCATAGTTTTACTGTATTTATTTATTTTCAACAGTTATTATTATTATTAATTTTTTTTTTTAAAAATCAGTAATTGTGTTTCTAAACTGCTTTTAAAAATTAATTTCTTCCCTCTTTCACAATTTTCTGATTTCTGAAATATCTAAAAACTAAAGATATATCAAATTATTTCCAATTCTTAATTGCTTTTAAATCCATATTTGAATAAACTTCTTTTTTATTTTATTTCTGTAATATCTAAAAACTAAAGATATATCAAATTATTTCCAATTCTTAATTGCTTTTAAATCCATATTTGAATAAACTT
>NC_025686.1:27019818-27032457 GCF_000633955.1 Camelina sativa | reverse complement strand
AATATCTAAAAACTAAAGATATATCAAATTATTTCCAATTCTTAATTGCTTTTAAATCCATATTTGAATAAACTTCTTTTTTATTTTATTTCTGTAATATCTAAAAACTAAAGATATATCAAATTATTTCCAATTCTTAATTGCTTTTAAATCCATATTTGAATAAACTTAAAAGATAAATAATACTAATAGTCATGTTGTGTGTTGTTGGACCAAGTGGCTAAAATAACAAAATCTAGTTTCCATTCTCGGCGTCTCGGCTGCTTCTTCATAACGTCACCGTTTTTGGTAAACTCAATCTTTCTCCCTTCCGTCTCACCGGAATTCTCTCGCTTTTTTTTGTCTCCCGTCTCCTCCGACGTTCTCCAAGCTTCAGCTCCTCCTCCTTCCAACATTTATCTGCTCGCCTTACCCGGTCAGATCCTTTTACGTATCTATCTTTTATTTCCCTGATCGTTGATTTATAAAATAAAAATAGATCGTATAGTTCTCGACCTTATTTTTTTTTTAATTGGAATTTGAATTTGGTTTCGAAATTTTAGGTCTTTTGATTAGGTTTAGGGCAACGTAGCTCTGGGTATTGAATTTTAGGGTTATTGGTCTCTGGAGCTTGATAATTTCAGCTTTGTTGTTAAAGTCTCGTTTTTTTTCGTTTCTGGATCTAGATGAGATTTGATTAGACGTCAATTGCTGAAAAATTTGGAGTCTTTGTGTCTGAATTTGTTCATTAGGATGTGAATTGTATTTATCAGCTAATTCTGAAACGTTCCTTTTAGACTTTTGGTTTTGTGTAGGGTAGGTTCTATGACAAGTCCTAGATCTTATTCTGTGATGTTTCTTGCTTGTAAGTAATTTTGGATCACTTTATTGAGTCTCTATATCTCTTTTTATAGATAGATTAGGTTACATGTACGGTTCCAGAGACTCATCTTCTTTGGCTGATTTTGTTCAAATTTCAGGAAAACTACAAAGTGTAAACCTAGATGGTTTCGTTTTGTTAGATAGACTCTACTCTTTTTCCGATTCACATGGTAAGGACATTGAGGTAGAGAAATAAAAGCAATGGGAGATGGGAGTTCCACTAGGTCCAACAGCTCAAACAGCGGTAGTGAGAAACCAGAATGGCTGCAACAATACAATCTCGTTGGTAAGATTGGTGAAGGAACCTATGGTCTTGTTTTCTTGGCTAGAACCAAGAATCCGCCTAAAAGACCAATTGCCATCAAGAAGTTTAAGCAGTCAAAAGACGGAGATGGAGTTTCCCCAACTGCTATCCGCGAGATCATGTTGCTTAGAGAGATTTCCCATGAGAACGTCGTGAAGCTTGTGAATGTCCACATCAATTTTGCAGACATGTCTCTTTATCTTGCCTTTGATTATGCCGAGTACGATCTCTACGAAATCATCAGGCACCACAGAGACAAAGTAGGCCATTCGATAAACACATACACAGTTAAGTCTTTGCTCTGGCAGCTTCTCAACGGGTTGAACTATCTTCACAGTAATTGGATTATACACAGAGACTTGAAACCCTCGAATATCTTGGTTATGGGAGATGGAGAAGAACACGGAATAGTGAAAATAGCTGACTTCGGGCTTGCAAGGATATATCAAGCTCCGTTGAAAGCGCTATCAGATAACGGAGTTGTGGTCACAATCTGGTACAGAGCACCAGAGCTGCTTCTTGGCTCAAAGCACTATACAAGCGCCGTCGACATGTGGGCTGTTGGATGTATATTCGCGGAGCTACTTACTCTCAAACCGTTGTTCCAAGGAGCAGAAGCGAAGTCGGCTCAAACCCCTTTCCAGTTAGATCAACTCGACAAGATATTTAAGATCTTAGGCCACCCGACGATGGATAAATGGCCTATGCTAGTTAACCTCCCGCACTGGCATAACGATGTTCAACACATTCAAGCTCACAAATACGACAGCGTTGGTCTCCACAACGTAGTTCACCTGAATCAGAAAAGTCCTGCGTATGATCTCAGGTTACGCACCTCCTAACAAAACCAGACGCCTCTAATGATTTTTATAAGGTGAAGTCGATATCATCAAACTCGGGTGGGTTTAGATNGTTTGTAGCCACCCAACCGATGGAGAAGAATGTGAATTACCCTACTCGTCCAGTCGATGCAAACACGGATTTCGAAGGCACTACAAGCATCAATCCTCCTCAAGCAGTAGCAGCAGGAAACGTAGCAGGGAACATGGCTGGAGCTCATGGAATGGGCAATAGATCGATGCCAAGACCAATGGTTGCACATAACATGCAGAGGATGCAACCTCAAGGCATGATGGCTTATAATTTCCCAGCGCAAGCGGGGATGAACCCGAGTGTTCCGCTGCAGCAGCAGCGTGGGATGGCTCAACCGCACCAGCAGCAACAGCTAAGAAGGAAGGATCCTGGAATGGGTATGTCAGGTTACGCACCTCCTAACAAAACCAGACGCCTCTAATGATTTTTATAAGGTGAAGTCGATATCATCAAACTCGGGTGGGTTTAGATTCTGTGTGTTTGCGGCAGAAGAAAGCGTTGCGATTTGCTTTATAGAGTAGAGTTAGATTGTAATGCAGCATGTGGTGTGTTGCTATATTCATATGGATGGATTGGATTCTGTAGTTTCTGTAAAAACATATCCTCTCAAGTGTTTGTTAATTAGAGCATCATTTCTCTTAACATCATTTCTCAAATAATAGTAAATTGGAGATTTGCTCTGGCAAGAATATATAATATCACCAGTGTGACCAGACAACGTTTCTCTGATAATACAAATACCTACGGAGTGAGATAGTTATTACAAATACAGTTTTGGTGATATTTTTAACGTTTTATGAAACTTGGTTTTCTTGCCACGCCAGTGTCCTATCACCAGTGTGACCAGACAACGTTTCTCTGATAATGTCTACTTACCCACCTACATACATTAGAATCTAATACAGTGTTAGTAATACTATAAGATTGTAGATCGTCAATCATAGAGCTAAAACCACTTCGCCCGACATAGTTGGTCTTTCTTTTTATTTGTGTCAACGAGACAATTGTTTTTTATCTTTCAGCTTAATCCACATGCGTGGCGTATTTAATCTATTCAAGCTTATTTACATAACGCTTATCTACCAGCTATGCAGTAATAAATTATAACGAATGTAATATTTTTAAAATCAAGGTTTTGTCTTTGTTTACCTACCATCATCAATTGACCATATAAATATTAATGTATATATAGAGATATAGATTAATGAGAAAATGTGGACCAAAAGAATAAACTAATGAGAAATGTTTTGTTTTTAAATTTTAGAAGGAAGAAAAAGAGAGTTAACATGCTTCTTTCGGCATAAATACAAACAGGTTTTCTCGATCCGATAGCCATAGAAACTGTTATTATGCTTATGCATCGTGGGAGCTAGTCACAAACAGCTTTTTTACTTATGGTAATTAAAGACATAAATTAGGTTTAAGAAGATTAATGTGTCATGTGTTGATCTTGGTAAGTCAACGCGGTATATATTTTACGTAAACAACTTGCTCGCAATCAGTTTTTTTTTATTTATTTAACTATCTAATTAATTAGTTAAATATATGTCCAGTGTGATGTTTTAAAAATTTGTACTAGATAGACGACGTATCAACGACTTTTCATGCCATAGAATAATCATTATTAGGCTGGACTGTAACGTACTAAACGTGAGTTACGTTTGCTATACTAATTGCGTCTATCTCTATAATTTCGTGGATAAATTAGTATATATAATTCTAAAAGATCCAGCCTAATAATGGTTCCATTCATAATCGAGGTAGAAAATTTTTTCATATCTATGTTAATTTCATAATTTGAGCTCGTTCATATCTAAAAATCGTTTAAATGACCTCGATAGTTATACAAAAAGTTTAATAACCTCTCGAACAGTAACGGGGTCGTTGTGCCACACCATCACGAACTTACCCTATTTAAATCCCCTCTTAGCCTTCTCCTCTTTCTCACACCATAACGGCAACAAAGTTGGATATTAGAGTGGAGCAATGGTAGACGAGAGAGACCACGATACATCTTCTTCATCTCTCCCATCTTTGAGCAACCATTTGGCAGACACAACTCTCGGAGGAAGCGCGGACGTTCCCGTCATTGACCTAAGCGTTTCTGATGAAGGGTTCATTGTGCGTGAGGTGGTGAAAGCGAGTGAAGAGTGGGGAGTCTTTCAGGTGGTTAACCATGGGATTCCGACGGAGCTGATGCAGCAGCTACAAGTGGCTGGGAAACAGTTCTTCGACCTCCCGGAGAAAGAAAAGGAAGCTGTGGCGAAAGAGGGAGGCTTCGAAGGATACAAAAGGAACTATCTAGGAGGTATAGACAATTGGGACGAACATCTGTTTCACAGACTCTCCCCACCTTCAGTCATCAACTATAAATATTGGCCTACGAATCCTCCCCAATACAGGTACGTACACGTTTTACGTTATTAATTGAAAACCAAATGGATTAACTCTCATGTTTTACGTTAAAAAAAAATATTGTCAAATTTAAATGTTGAATTGTCGTCTCAGGGAGGTGACGGAGGAGTACACAAAGCATGTGAAGAGGCTGACGGAAAAGATTTTTGGTTGGCTATCAGAGGGACTAGGGTTACCGCGTGTGGCGTTGAGTCAAAGCATAGGTGGCGATACGGCAGAGTATGCGCTTAGGATCAATTTCTATCCGCCAAGTCAACATTCGGAATTAACCATAGGAGCTGCGGCGCATAGTGATATGGGTGCAATCGCACTCCTTGTCCCCAATGAGGTTCCTGGACTTCAAGCCTTCAAGGACGAACAATGGTTTGACCTTAACTATATCGACTCTGCCGTTGTTGTTATCCTCGGCGATCAACTCATGGTATAGTTGACTTTAAAAAAAAAAAAAGATTTGCAACAATGTTTTTGTGGTTTGATTTATAGATTCAAATTAATTTCAGAGAATAACCAACGGGAGGTTTAAGAACGTGTTTCACAGAGCGAAGTCGGATAGGGAAAGAGTGAGGATTTCTTGGCCTATTTTTGTTGCGCCTAGGGATGATATGTCCGTCGGACCTTTGCCGGAGCTTACCGGAGACGATAATCCTCCTAAATTCGAGACTCTATTATATAAAGACTATATTGACAAGAAGATAAAAGGTTGGGCGCTCGAAGGTCTCCACAGTCTACTGAAACCCCCCCAAAACTAATTAAGAAACAAATTGAGTATCATCCAACAAGATCATAATAAATGATCATGAAATGTTTCAAGTGATCCTATCAAATTAAAGTGTTCAAGAGTTTTTTCTTCCCGTTTCGTTTTCGAGTTACGTTTTTATTTACGGACAAGTGTTTAATTTGACCAGAAGATAATGTATGGTTTGAAGGTTTCTTCTTTGAGGTTTTCTTCTATATATATATATATATATATATATGCTGCATTAAACTATTTAGGGAAAAGAAAAAAAAAAGATGTGGAAAATTTAAGTGTTTATTAATTTTTATGATTTTAACTAAAGTAGTATGTTTGGGTTTGGTTTGATTATAAATTTTATATATTACAAAGTGTAACTCTGCATAGTAAAAAGTCATACAAGAAGACAAAAACTAGGTTTGACTAATTAAGAAGAATATGTGTCAAATTTTGTTACATCAAGGCAGAGGTGTGACAGGTGTCTATCCAAAACCATAGATGCATAAGGTCTATAGCAAGCAAGGATGATTGTCTATGAGGTTTGAATGCTAGATGATAGCTAACAAGTTGATGTAGTTAAAACCCTTCAAATTTGGTCCAAGTCTGCTTAATAACGTACAGAACCATATAGTTTCGTATATAGTCGCCACGGTTTATGATTGGCCGCCTAGGACCAAAGTTTGATAGAAAGATTTGCGAAATTTTAAATTTGTGTTTTTGTAATAAGTGGTTTCTATTCGATTTTCGTTTACATGATTTGATCTGATGCATAGTCTCCTTGCTTGTTTTGATGTTATGGTAGCTGATTCTGACCTCGTTCATTACTCTGAAATTTTCATGGATGAGTCATTACTGATTTTAGTGAATTTTCAGTTGAATCATAATGAATTTGATTGAAAGACTTGCAAAGTTTCAAGTTTTGAGTTTCTGTAATATGTGGTTTTGGTTTGGATTCGTTTACATGATATGCTCTTTCAATTTGAGCTAGCTTTACCTTGCTGATTTTGCATCCTTTAAATCAACATATATTCCTTATGATAATCCATCAGACTTCTCCTTCTGGTTTGTAGGACTTCTGGAGAAACCATGGAGCTCATATTGGTGTAGCGCTTATGGCCACTCCTGGTTTGGTAGTTGGGGACACAAGTTCTGTCGTGGAAGTTATGGTGTGACCAAGAATGATTAGGAGAAGTCAAGCTATCCTAGGAATATGTAAGTTGGTTTGGTTATTGATACTCATTAAGTTTCTAGAGTGTTGAGTAATGTCATTTTGGTTCTCAAACCAAACCAAGAAAATGCAAGTGAAGTTAAGAATGGAAGATTAGTTTAGTTTAACTAATGGAGTTGTCGGAATAATATCTTTAGTAGTCCTTGAAGTTGCTTGTAAGACTAAGCGAGTTGGTTGTTATGTAGTAGTTAGTAGAGTTGTTGCTACAATCTCTAGCGTTAGTGTGTACTGCATCAAAATTATGAAGCAATGTATGAGTTTTTCTTTTACTCTCTAGTTGTACTAAATCTCTATCAAGCAAACACAAAACAGAGATATACGATAAGCAAGTTTCCTCAAGATGATTAATACTATGAAAAACAACATAGAGGTACTCCAAAGATATGATTTTGGTGGATTTAGTTTTATTTCTCTAATTTTGCATAAATTGTAAACGACATTTGTAACATTATAGATTATATTAAAAACACATTTTCTATATAAATTAATTTTTTACTTTTTTAGACATCCATATTTTATGATCACAAATGGAGGGAAAACAATTAATAAAAAAAAAGTGGAAGTTTTAGATTAAATTAATAGTCAAGACACTCGTTATAATATAACTAATGAGTACGGTGTGTTGGAATACAATCTAAGTCCCACATCGAAAATTTTAAAAGACTTTCATTAATATATAAAGGGTTAAGGTCAATACACCAATTGTCAATTGGATTTTAGTTGGAAGTTCAAGATAATCTCAAATTTAATATGGTATCAGAGCCCAATATTCAAGTTCAGGTGAATTTAGAAAAGTTGATACAAACATGTGTCTTGTTAACCCAAGAGAGCCAAAAAGAGATTGACCTTCAAACCAATTGGCTTTATTGAGTTTGATTATATGAGATCTGAGATCTTTTCTTACGCATATGTGGTTGGAATTAGCTAGAATTATAAGTTCTTGCTGTCGGAGTCGATTTCTTTTCAAATTGCGTAGGTGAGTCTGACCTCACGTATTTGAGAAACTTTAAGGGACTCCATCATCACTATAGATTTTGATTCTCATAGAGTGATTTTGATTCTACGAGAAACTTTAAGGGATTCCATCATCACCAATTGAAGGTCTATCCCTTTTTGGTTTGATAACTCCATCTCGAGTAAGCGTGTTAAGATCCTACATGTAGTTCTTGGTTTGAAGGAGAGATTGTTGGGATACAATTCAAATCCCACATCGAAAGTTAAAAAAAACTATCATTTATATATAAAAAATTAGGGTCAATCTACTAATTGTCAATTGGTTTTTAGTTGAAAATCCAAAATAAGTACAAAATTAACACTGAATCATCAATCATATACCTAAAACCACCTTGCCGACATAGTAAACTCTACATGCGTAGCATATTTAATGTATTCAAGCTTATTTACATAACGCTTATCTACCTCAGTATAAATTATAAGGAATGTAATATTTTTAAAATGAAGTTTTTGTCTTTGTTTACCTACCATCATTAATTTACAATATAAAATTGTATATATAATATAGACTAATGAGAAAACGTGGACCAAAAAAATTAACTAATGAGAAATGTTGACCAAAAATATAAACTAATGAGAAATGTTTTATTATTAAATTTCAGAAGACAGGAAAAGAGTCACATGCTTCTTTCGGCATAAATACAAATAAAAGAAGGACGTTAGTCTGCAAAAATCTCCCACGATAAATAAGTTACACAACTTGGAACTGTTATTCTGCATCGTCGAAGTCATAAAACAGTTTTTATAGATCCAGTAGCCATAGAAACTGTTATTATGCATCGTGGGAGTTAGTCACAAACAGCATTTTTACTTATGGTAAAGACATAACTAGGTTTAAGAAGATTAATATGTGTCATGTGTTGATCTTTGTAAGTCAACGCCGTATATTTTTCGTAAACATTTGCTAATTGCAATCGTTTTTTTTTTAATTCTTATTAGTTAAATATATAAATGTTTAGTGTGGTATTTAAAATTAGTAATAGATAGACGACGAATCCACGAATTTTTTAATGCCATAGAATAATGATTATTAGGCTGGATTAATTGTAACGTGAGTTACGTTTGTTGCTACTCACTATTATATATTGTCTCTCTAATTTCGTTGATAAAGTATTATAATTCTACAGCTTAATTAATAATGCTTCCATTGATAATCGAGGTACGAAATTTTCATATATATGTAATATGTTAGTTTTATAATTTGAGGTCTTTATATATAAAAATACGTTTATTGATTAGACCTCGAGGTTTACAAAAATGGTATACATGAAAATTAATACTAACAATGAACATATTTTTATATAAAAATGGTTATTAATTTCCATGTATGCCACATCCTCACGAAGTTACCTTATTTAAAGCCCCTCTAAGCCTTCTTCTCTTTCTCACACCAAACCATAACGGCAACAAAGTTGGATATTAGAGTGGAGCAATGGTAGACGAGAGAGACCACGATACATCTTCTTCATCTCTCCCATCTTTGAGCAAGCAACTGGCAGACACAACTCTTGGAGGAAGCGCGGACGTTCCCGTCGTTGACCTAAGCGTTTCTGATGAAGGTTTTCTGGTGCGTGAGGTGGTGAAAGCGAGTGAAGAGTGGGGAGTCTTTCAGGTGGTTAACCATGGGATTCCAGCGGAGCTGATGCAGCAGCTACAACTGGCTGGGAAACAGTTCTTTGACCTCCCGGAGATAGAAAAGGAAGCTGTGGCGAAAGAGGAAGACTTCGAAGGATACAAGAGGAAGTATCTAGGAGGTATAAACAATTGGGACGAACATCTGTTTCACAGACTCTCCCCACCCTCAATCATAAACTATAAATATTGGCCTAAGAATCCTCCCCAGTACAGGTACGTACGTTTTACGTTATTAATTCAAAACCAAGTGGATTGACTCTCATGTTTTACGTAAAAAAATATATTGTCAAATTTAAACGTTGAATTTTCGTCCATATATTTATTTTGGAACATGGTGGTATCAGGGAGGTGACTGAGGAGTACACAAAGCATATGAAGAGGCTGACGGAGAAGATTCTTGGTTGGCTATCAGAGGGACTAGGGTTACCTCGTGTGGCGTTGACGCAAAGTATAGGTGGCGATACGGCAGAGTATGTGCTTAGGATCAATTTCTATCCGCCAACTCAACATTCGGAATTAACCATAGGAGCTGCGGCGCATAGTGATATGGGTGCAATCGCACTCCTTGTCCCCCATGAGGTTCCTGGACTTCAAGCCTTCAAGGACGAACAATGGTTTGACCTTAACTACGTCGACTCTGCCGTTGTTGTTATCATCGGCGATCAACTCATGGTATAGTTGACTTTTTTTTTTTACTTGGGATTTGCAAATGTTTTGTGGTTTGATTTGTAGATTCAAATTAATTGCAGAGGATGACCAACGGGAGGTTCAAGAACGTGTTTCATAGAGCAAAGACAGATAGGGAAAAATTGAGGATTTCTTGGCCTGTTTTTGTTGCACCTAGGGATGATATGTCCGTCGGACCTTTGCCGGAGCTTACCGGAGACGATAATCCTCCTAAATTCGAGACTCTAATATATAAAGACTATATTGACCAGAAGATAAAAGGTTGGGCGCTCGAAGATCTTCCAGTCTACTGAAAACCCTCAAAACCAAGAAACAAATTGAGTATCATCCAACGATCGATGTCATAATAAAGGATGATATATTGTTTCAAGTGATAGTATCAATGTGTTCGTTGATAATTGTTCTTTCTTCTTTTGGAGTTTCTATAAATGCAATATATGATAATATGGTTTGAGGGTTTCCAATATGAATCCGTGTTCGTTAATTTCTTCTATACATGGTGCATATGGTGCATTAAACTATTTAGGGAACAGAAATATATATACTATATATGTGGAAACGTTAAGTGTTTATTACTTTTTATGATTAAACTAAAGTAGTTTGTTTGGGTTTGGTTTTCTAAAAGATTTTATTACAAAGTGTTACTCTGCATAGTAGAAAGACAAAAACTAGGTTTGACTAATTAAGACGAAGATGTGTCAATTTTGTTTAGTTAATTAAGGTGGAGGGGTCTATCCAAAACCATAGATGGTCTCAACCAAGCAGAGAATGATTGTCGATGAGGTTTGGATGATGTTAACAAGTTGATATGTAGTTAACCCTTTAAATTCGTCTACAAGTCTGCTTAATATAACAGAACCGTATAATTACGTATATAGTCGCCACGGTTTATGATTTGGGCGCCTAGCACCTAAGTGGCCTCGATACAGCTGCCTAAACTGTGCTCTAGACTAATTCATGCACTCTCTGTTTGATTGCAACATGCAAGTTTATTGTAATTTTGTCCAATGTGATGTAGACATTTGATCTTATATCTCAATTATACGATGGACCCACTGCGTTTTTCATGGCAGAGAACAATTATTAGGCTGTGGCAGCGTTTACCAACTACTAGTTGACTACTTGGTTTGTTGATATTTATAAGTTATACGTCCGAGTAATGGCTCCATCTACGATCGAGATGCGACAAGAGATATTTATCAAAAAAAAAAAAAAAAAAAAAAGGNATTTATATACAACATGCAGTTTAATACCCCTAGCAATTTAATACAATTTTTACAAAATGTCTAATACAAAAGAAAATTTGAATCATACTTCGATTGAATTCTTTTTTTTATGTCTTTTGTAGAGAGGTTGGCAATTTTTTCCTTTAAATATAATTTATTAATAAAATTGAATATATAATTTTTAAATGTAATTTGATGTGTTTAGAAATATTATTGAGATATTATCATATTAAATCTAATATAAAACTCTTTAAGAATAAAAAATACAAGATATATACTTAAAGGCTTCTCTTCTCCGTTTCATACTAGAGTGAAGCCATGGAAGACGAGAGAAACCACAACACATCTCCTTCGTCTCTCCCGTCTTTGTGTAGGCAATTGGTGAGCTCAACTCTTGGGGGTGTCCTGGGACTGGACATTCCCGTGGTTGATCTAAGCGTTTCTGATGAAGAGTTCGTAGTGCGTGAGGTGACGGAAGCGAGCCAAGAGTGGGGAGTTTTTCAGGTGGTCAACCACGGGATTCCAACGGAGCTGATGCAGCAGCTGCAAGTGGTTGGGAAGCAGTTTTCGACCTCCCGAAGGCAGAAAAGGAAGCTATGGCGAAAGGGGAGGACTTCGAAGGATACAGGAGGAACTATCTAGAAGGTATTGAGGCTTGGGACGAACATCTCTTTCACAGACTCTCACCACCCTCAATCGTCAATTATGAATATTGGCCTAAGAATCCTCCCCAATACAGGTAACGTACGTACCCGTACGAGTTATTATTTGAAAACCAATCAGCAATAAGGTGGACTGACTCATGTTTATATATGTTAAACTTTGCTTCATTAAGAAATTACCAAATTTTAATTTGTTGATATATTGGGACGTGGCTGTTTCAGGGAGGTGAATGAGGAGTACACAAGGCATATGAAGAAGCTAACGGAGAAAATTCTTGGTTGGTTATCAGCGGGACTAGGGTTATCCCCCGTGGCGTTGTTGCAAAGTTTAGGTGGTGAAACGGCAGAGTATTTGATTAGGATCAATTACTATCAGCCGTCTCCAAAATCGGAATTAGCCTTAGGAGGTGCGGCGCACACCGATATAGGGGCAATCACACTCATCATCCCCAATGAGGTTCCTGGACTTCAAGTCTTCAAGGACGAACAATGGATGGACGTTAACTATATCAACTCCGCTGTGATTGTTTTCATCGGCGATCAACTCATGGTCTCATGCATTGACTTTTTTTTTTTTTTTTTTTCATTTAGTTATTATGTTATATATACATATATAGAGTTTATTAGAGTTGGAAATGTTCGAGAATTCATTTTTGGATTTAATTAATTGCAGAGGATGAGCAACGGGAGGTACAAGAACGTGCTTCACAGAGCAACGTTGGATAAGGAAAGATTGAGGATTTCTTGGCCGTTTTTAGTTGCGCCTAGGGATGATATGTCCGTCGGACCTTTGCCGGAGCTTACCGGAGACGAGAATCCTCCTAAATTCGAGACTATAGTTTATAAAGACTATTTGCAGCAGACGATGAAAAACTGGGCGCTCGACAAGCTATATAGTTTATAAAGATTCATCTCTACTGAAAACCCTATGATTTCCTCAATAATTTATGATCAGTACTGTCCAAGTGTTCGTATATAGTATCTTTTTTTTTTTTTTTGAT
>NC_025686.1:26998866-27019755 GCF_000633955.1 Camelina sativa | reverse complement strand
TGTCGTCAATTTATTTGTTTCCTTTTTGAGTTACGTCCAAATGATTATTGTTCTTTCTTCTGCTTAGTTTCTTCTTTGGGGATGGTACATTTAACTGTCGATCTAATTATATTCACGAAGAGGAAATTTTACTTTTTTGTTAACATTTAAAACACGACGACCACATTTACACGTCATCTTTTTAACGGACAATTTTACAGGCACCACATACTGATTTGAGAGCGTATGAGGAGACTTTGCTATTATAGAACATATACATATATATATAGAGTTACTCCGGTGTACTATATATGTTAGTGTGATAGTGTGGTGTCTAGACTAGACAGTCTAGTATACATAATTAATAAAGACTATTAATTTGAACTGGTTAGTAACTAAATTACGATATTTAATTTTTACAAAAAAATATTAAGATATTATATTCACGTATAGCACAACTGCACAAAATAAAACGAAAACCATTTATTGTTAACTAGTGCACATTATAAAACACATGATCAGTTTAACTTGCTGTATTTGTTTATGTTGTCATCAATATGATGGCGTAAAGCTAGACCATACCATATATCTATGCGGAGCAGAGGTGTCTATCCAAAACCATAGGTAAGGTCTGAAGCTAGCAAAGGTTAATTGTCTGTGAGGTTTGATGCTAGAAGATATCTAACCAGTTGCTATAGTTAAAACCGTCTGAAGTCGTCTAACTCTGCTTAACAACAGAGACGTATAATTTCGTATATTGTCGCCACGGTTTATTATTGGGCGCCTAGCTAGTAAGTGTCCTCTAGGCAGCTACCTACACTGTTGTTCTTTAGAATACTGATTTTAAAACTAATTCATACACTGTTTATTCAATTTGATTGCAATAAGTTTACTGTTCTTTGTTAATTAATAAAATGTCCAATATGTGATGTAGACATTTTATCTTATTTCAATATATATTACGATGGACGCATAACGTTTTCCATGCCATATAACAACTATTAGGATGACATGAGTTGTATTTATTTTCGTTGATAATTCATAATTCTAAAAAGTTACATCCAATAATGGTTCCGATTATAACCGAGGTGGGAGATTTGTATGTGAATTTCAATTTTTTGTTTGTTGTTTTAAATACCTCCAATAAATAAAGGGTAAATAAACAACCAATTTACAAAAATGGTATAAACATGCATGCAATCTAATACATCGATCACACTGCCGACACCAATGAATTAAAATCCTGATAGTAGGTTTGTGCATAACAAACTTACCCCCTATTTAAGCCCCTTTTAGCCTTCTCTTCTCCTCTCACACCTATCACTATAAGAAAAACCAACTTCGACACTAGAGTGAAGCCATGGAGGACGAGAGAAAAAACAACACATCTTCTTCATCTCTCCCATCTTTGTGTAAGCAGTTGGCGAGCTCAACTCTTCGGGGAAGCCTGGAACTGGACATTCCCGTCGTTGATCTAAGCGTTTCTGATGAAGAGCTTTTGGTGCGTGAGGTGACGAAAGCGAGTGAAGAATGGGGAGTTTTTCAGGTGGTTAACCACGGGATTCCGACCGAGCTGATGCGGCAACTGCAAGTAGTTGGGAAGCAGTTTTTCGACCTCCCGGAGGCAGAAAAGGAAGCCGTGGCGAAAGAGGAAGACTTTGAGGGGTACAAGAGAAACTATCTAGAAGGTATTAGGGCTTGGGACGAACATCTGTTTCACAGACTCTCCCCACCCTCAATCATCAACTATAAAGATTGGCCTAAGAATCCTCCCCAATACAGGTATACGTCCGTTTCCTAATAAAACAGTAATATCATGAGTTAGAATTTTTGAAACCAATTCGTAATGATTTAGACTGACTCATGTTTTAGGTTATAAATTATTTCCTATCAAAATCTCAAATATAATTTAAAAGTTGGAATTTCGTTGATAATTTGGGACATGCATGGCGGTTTCAGGGAGGTGAATGAGGAGTACACAAGGCATATGAAGAAGCTAACAGAGAAGATTCTTGGTTGGTTATCAGAGGGATTAGGGTTACCTCGCGTTGCGTTGACGCAAAGTTTAGGTGGTGAAATGGCAGAGTATGTGATTAGGGTTAATTACTATCCACCTTCTCGAGAATCAGAATTAGCCTTAGGAGCCGCGGTGCACACCGATATAGGTGCAATCACACTTCTCGCCCCCAATGAGGTTCCTGGACTTCAAGTCTTCAAGGATGAACAATGGTTGGACGTCAAGTATATCAACTCAGCTGTGGTTGTTATCATCGGCGATCAACTCATGGTCTCGTTTATTATGTTTCTTCTTAGTTTTTATATTTTCTTATTTTGTAGTTGGAAACGTTTAGGATTTGATTTATGCATTCAATTAATTGCAGAGGATGAGCAATGGGAGGTTCAAGAACGTGGTTCACAGAGCAACGTTGGATAAGGAGAATTTGAGGATTTCGTGGCCGGTTTTTGTTGCGCCTAGGGGTGATTTGTTGGTCGGACCTTTGCCGGAGCTTACCGGAGACGAGAGTCCTCCTAAATTCGAGAGTGTAGTTTATAAAGACTATTTGCACCAGACAATTAAAAACTGGACGCTCGACAAGCTTCCTCTCTACTGAAAATCCTAAAACCCCATAAACAAAGAACCCTTCGATATATTGAACTGTCAAAGTGTTCGTATCTAATTTTAATTTTATTTTTACTGTTTTGGTTCGCTTTTCCTAGGGTATTTCTCTTCTATTATATATATGGTACGTTAAAGTGTTCAGTACATTCACAAGTACGTATGGTTGTGTACTTGTGTTGTGTGCGTTGAATATTTGAGTGATTGTGTGGTTTTTTTTTTAAACCACCTAAATGTTCAATATTCAAAAAAAAATACCACCTAAATGTTCAACATTCACAAGTACAAGTATTAATTTAAGTGGTTGTAATTAATTGTTGAAC
The DNA here is from genome assembly GCF_000633955.1 of Camelina sativa. NCBI lineage: Eukaryota > Viridiplantae > Streptophyta > Magnoliopsida > Brassicales > Brassicaceae > Camelina > Camelina sativa. The sequence goes on along the minus strand of NC_025686.1, from coordinate 27,016,836 downwards.
ATTTAGGTGGTTTTTTTTTTTTTGTCGTCAAAAACATTTAGGTGGTTCAGTGGTTGTATCTTTGATATTCACGACAAACAAATGTTACTTTTGTAACATTTAAAACACGACGAACACAACACTGTCAGCTTTGTTTAGCAAAAAAAAAAAAACACTGTCAACTTTTTAACGGACAATTTAACAAGCACCACATATTGATTTGCGATCGAATAGTTATTAAGTTTAGACGAATTATTTAGTGTTATAAAGACTCATAATTAGTACGTACGTTTGAGTGGGCAAGGCGATCGGGAATAAGACTTGTTGATATTTAACTCTGGTACATATTATGCGAAAAACGAATAAGATCTAAGGTTGTTTACTGTCTTTCAAAAAAGAAAAAAAAAAGAGAGACGAGTACGGACTCTGTCAATTTACTTTATAGTATTTTTCTCAATGATATAAAAAATATGTCACGCACATTGTGTAGATGAAATTATTTAGTTCGTGATTTCAGGAAAACGAGATACACGATCTAGATAATAATCTTCTAGAAAAGAGTAATAATACATTAATACCTATTACTGAATAAATTATTTTTTTCTTTGTTTTGACGTTAAGCTAAAATAGTTCAATATCTATTTTTATAATATTCTTTTGTACCTAATGCACCATAATTGTATGACGATATTACCATTATTATCGTTTTGCGTACTATTTTATTTTTCTTTTCTTGAAAAGTTGGTTAGAATTTAATATTGAGGGAAATAACCACTTCTATATTTTAACGTTAAAAGATATCTGCTTGATGTTACAATGTAATTTACTTAGTTTGACCTCAAAGATAAATGCATTTTAACTTGTTGTATTAGTTTACGTTATATTATATCAAAGTATAACAAAATCCTCTCTTTCTAGATAAAAATGAAAATCTTTCATTATTTTAACAAGTGCACATTACACATGATTTAAAAAACAATGAAACCAATTCTCAAAAACTTAAAAAAAAAAAATATATATATATATATATATATATATATATATATATATTTTATAATGTTTATTTCTTTATCGATTTTAAAATTATATTATCGCAAGCAGTGTACCAGACAACCAGAATCAATATCCTATCTAAAATTCATACCTTCTTTTCCAATCAACGTTACGTACGTCTCTAAACCATTAAGCTAGCTATATATAACGAACCAAATCCGCCCATAGCTAGAAGAGATTAAAAGTACTAAAAAAAACCACCATGGAGACAAATGCAAACCAAGAGAATGCTTCGCTGGATATCCCTGTCATTGATCTAAGTAACCAGGATGAAGAGCTTGTGGCACGTGCGGTGGTCAAAGCGAGCGAAGAGTGGGGGATTTTTCAGGTGGTCAACCACAGTGTCCCGCCGGAGCTGATACGACGGTTGCAAGAAGTGGGGAAGGAGTTTTTCGAGCTGCCCGAGACAGAGAAGGAGGCCGTAGCGAAGCCAAAGGACTCCATGGACACAGAAGGATACAGAACCATGTACCATAAAGATCTAGAAGGTAGAGACGCATGGGTTGATCATCTCTTTCACCGTATCTGGCCACCATCCAGAGTCACTTACAGATTTTGGCCTAAGAACCCTCGAGAATACATGTAAGAAACATTCGAACTTAGCATTAATCATCCAAATACTTGGAATAAATCGTTTTACTATGGATTTCAACAGTGAAGTGACTGAGGAGTATGCAAGTCACTTAAAGAAGCTATCCGAGAAAATCATGGAATGGTTATCAGAGGGATTAGGGTTAAGGCGTGAGGCATTGAAGGAAGGTCTAGGCGGCGAGACGGTGGAGTATCTAATGAAGATTAATTACTATCCACCGTGTGCAGATCCTGATCTGGTCGTGGGAGCTCCTGATCACACTGATGTCAATGGAATCACACTCTTAGTCGCTAATGAGGCTTTAGGACTTCAGGCCTTCAAAGATGACAACTGGATCGACGCAAAGTGCAACCCTTCTGGGATCATCGTCATCATTGGTGATCAAATCCTAGTAAGAAGTTTATGAACTTGAGAGACCATAGTTAGTTAGCCATTATGTGTGTTCCATAGGTTTCATAGAACCATGCATACATGCATGGGTTTTTAAAGAAGTTTCATATGAAATTTTGGGTTAATTTTTTAAAACAAATTTTGGTTAATTTTTTCTTGGGTAATATATTGTGGATATTGCAGAGGATGAGCAATGGGAAGTATAAGAGTGTGCAGCATAGAGCGACGAGGGATAAGGAGAAGACGAGAATCTCGTGGCCGGTTTTTGTGGAATCTAGCCTTGATCACGTTTTCGGACCTCTGCCGGAGCTAATCTCCGGCGAGGATAGTGCTCCCAAGTTTAAGCCTTATGTCTACAAAGACTTCAAATTTCGTAAGCTGAAGAAGCTTAGTCTCGACTGAGATGAAAATCTCATAACAGAGAAACAGAGATGAGTGAGATCATGAAGAAAATCTGTTTTCTTTATTGGGTTTATTGCGTCTGCTACAATAATGAGTGTTGAAGTTTTATCTAAATATCAAATTACAGCATTGTGTGTTTGTCATGTCTCTTGTGTGTTTACGTAATATAATTAAATTTGGATTGTAACGTTCTATCCACATTATCTGTTATCAAATAGCAATAATACAAACAAACCTATATACTTCCTTTTGTTACAATTCAAATATCATTTTAGGATTAGAATCTTGTTTCATAATAGTCTTCCATTTTCAATGCAGGTATTTTGTAAATATTACAGTTTTATTCTTACTTTTTTTAGTTTATTATTACTTATATCAAATAAAAGAGTGTATTAATTAAAGATTAAAAAAATTCATTATTTTTTATATGTGTGAAATTATTTACAACTATAAATAATTTGAAACGGAAAAAATAAATACTTTTTTTTTGTCTTCAACCTAAATAATTTCAGTACGTATTATATTATATATTATATAAATTTTGGTGTACCTGATGCACTAGTCTTCACTCTAGGTTTTTTATGACAATAGCACCATTGTAATTTTGCATTTTGTTTTCATTCTCTTGTTCTATTAATATTGCCAACGAGCAACACAACATTGTAATAATCTTATTATATTCTTGGAAAGTTGGTAAGAATTTAACACTTAGGTAGACAACCAAACATTTAGAATAAAATAAATATCTGTGGAAAAGTAAGATCATTAGGCAAAATAAAAATAATCATGTGGTCGATACTAGAATGACATTCAAATGTAATTTATTATGATTAAATGGGTCTAAACGGCGTGGCTTCGCTGTCGGTCTTACAGTAGTAATTAACCTGAAGAAATTGGTCTTATTTTATAGATAAGCTTAACTTGCTGTATTCGTTTACGTTGTCATCAATATGCGACGTAAAGCTAGACCATACTTATGTGCCAAAACCATATATAGCTGCATAAGGTCTGAAGCAAGCAAAGGATGACTGTCTATGAGGTTTACTTCTAGAAGATAACCAGTTGATGTAGTCAAAACCGTCTAACGTCGTCTAACTCTGGTTAATAACAGAACCGTCTAATTTCGTAGATAGTCACCACGGTTCATGATTGGGCGCCTAGCACCTACCTAAACTATGTTCTTTAGAATACTCATTTTAAAACTAATTCATGCACTCTTTGTCCCGTTAATTAAATATCCAATGTGATGTAGGCATTTGCTCTTATTTCATTTATACGATGAACCCAGAGAACAATTACTTATTAGAGTGTGGGAGCGTTTGCCAACTACGTACTAGTTGTCTTTATTTTTGTTGATATATTCGTAATTCTAAAATGTTACATCCGAATATTGGTCCCATTTATTATATTAATTGAGATGATCGTACTTATACCCTATTTAAGCCCTTTGTAGCCTTCTCTTATCCTTCTCACACCTATCACTATAAGGAAAAACCAACTTGGACACTAGAGTGAAGCCATGCAAGACGAGAGAAACCACAACACATCTCCTACGTCTTTCCCATATTCGAGCAAGCAGTTGGCGAGCTCAACTCAGGGAGGAAACTCCGACGTTCCCGTGGTTGATCTAAGCGTTTCTGATGAAGAGCTTTTGGTGCGTGAGGTGACGGAAGCGAGCCAAGAATGGGGAGTTTTTCAGGTGGTTAACCACGGAATTCCAACGGAGCTGATGCAGCAGCTTCAAGTGGTTGGGAAGCAGTTTTTCGACCTCCCGGAGGCAGAAAAGAAAGCCGTGGCCAAAGAGGAAGACTTCGAAGGATACAAGAGGAACTATCTAGAAGGCATTGACGCTTGGGACGAACATCTGTTTCACAGACTCTCCCCACCCTCTATCATCAACTATAAATATTGGCCTAAGAATCCTCCCCAATACAGGTACGTACGCTTTCCTAATAAAATAGTAATATGAGTTAGAATTTTCAAAAACCAATTTGGCAATATATTAAGTAGATGACTCCATGTTTTTTTTTTGTGAAACTTCGCTTCCTTAAGAAATTGTCAAATTCAATAGTTGGATTTTTGTTGATATTTTGGACGTGGCGGTTATATATACAGGGAGGTGAATGAGGAGTACACAAGGCATATGAAAAAGTTAGCTGAAAAAATTCTTGGTTGGTTATCAGAGGGATTAGGGTTACCAACCGTGGCGTTGACGCAAAGTTTAGGTGGCGAAACGGCAGAGTATTTGATTAGGATCAATTACTATCCGCCGTCTCCAAAATCAGAACTAGCCTTAGGAGGCCCGGCGCACACCGATATAGGGGCACTCGCACTCCTCGTCCCCAATGAGGTCCCTGGACTTCAAGTCTTCAAGGACGAACAATGGTTGGACGTTGAGTATATCAACTCAGCTGTGGTTGTTTTCATCGGCGATCAACTCATGGTACTCTTATTGATAAAAGATATATTTTTAAAATTTAGGTTTGGGAACGTTTAGGAATATTGATTTGTGGGTTCAAATTGATTGCAGAGGATGACCAACGGGAGATTCAAGAACGTGCTTCATAGAGCAACGTTGAATAAGGAAAGATTGAGGATTTCGTGGCCGGTTTTTGTTTCCCCTAGGCATGATATGTTGGTTGGACCTTTGCCGGAGCTTATAGGAGACGAGAATCCTCCCAAATTCGAGACTTTAGTTTTTAAAGACTATTCGCAACAGACGATAGAAAACTGGGAGGTCGACTTGCTATATAGTTTATAGAGAATCCTCTCTACTGAAAATCCCATGAACAAAGAATCCTTCAATACAATTATGATGAACTGTCCAAGTCTTTCGTATCTACTTTTTTTTTTTTTTGGATAAGGCGAAGATGAGAATCTCGTGGCCTGTTTCTGTGGAATCTAGCCTTGAGCTAATTTCTGGCGACGATAGTGCTCCCAAGTTTAAGCCTTACGTCTACAAACACTTCAAATCTCGTAAGCTGAAGAAGCTTAGTCTTGACTTGACTGAGAAGAAAATCTCATAACAGAGAAACAGAGATGAGTTTCTCATCATGTAAAACTTGTTTCTTTATTGGGTTTATTGCGTCTTCTTCAATAATAAGTGCTGAAGTGTTATTTAATTATCAAATTACAGCATTGTGTGTCATGTGTCGTGTCGTGTTCGTAATTTAATATGATTAAATTTGGATTGTAATGTTTTAACCACATTATCTGTTATCAAATAGCAATATTACAAACTACCCTAAATACTTTTTTTTTGGTTAAGCCTACCCTAAATACTTTCTATTTATTTTTTTTTTGTCATCAACTTAATTAATTCAATACCTATTACATGTAGTAATTAACCTTAATAATAAGATGAGTATAACTTGTTGTATTAGAACACTTGCATCGGTAAGTTGAAATTGGACATCTAAGTAATAAAAAACGACTTTCCAGAATCTCTTTCAATGTAAGGTAAGTGATGTCTTACCTTACATTTTCATCAATAGACGTAAAACAAAGGCCATACTTATGAAATGATCTTCTATTCCAAAAGAGAGTATGACAGTATGCGTTGAAGTGATTTTTTTTTGTTGAAAAATTGTAAAGTGTTTTTTTAATCAGACAAAAAGCAATTTCTTACGGAAAAAAAAAAATTAAATCCACGAGAAGGGCAAACTTAGATTTGATAATATTTATGTATCAAGGGCATCACCATCTACAACCCTATTAATACCAAATCTTATCGCAACTTACCCTCCGATCAACGTCTCTACACCATTATTTATACGTACACGATAGAAATGAGTAAAACATTTTTTATTTATTGGGTTTGTTGCGTCTACTTTAATAATAGTAAGGGTTAAAGTGTTATCTAGTAGTACACTCATGATTAAAGTACACGCAATAATTTTTGTAGAAAAAAGTAATAATACAAAATAGCTAGCGTATAACCTAAATAATTCTTGTTAAAAATATTTGAAGGATAATTCTTTATAATTTGTCGCCAAGCTAAAATAGTCCAATACCTATTTTTATATAATTTCCGTGTACCTAATGCACTATTATTTCCCTCACGAATCACGATGATACCATATTATTCTCTTTTCATTTCTTGGAGAGTTGGTAAGAATATAATATTGAGGGAAATAACCAATTATTTAGAAGTTTAAAAAATATATCATTGATGTTACATTCAAATTAATGTAATTTACTTTTAAAGTGAGTGTGCTATAATCTATTTATTGAACATGTTTATAGGATTAAAAAAATTTAGCTCAAATATTTAAGTCCCTCTAGCCATCTCCTCTTTTTGCTCACACCTGCCTTTGATAGGTGACCTATCACATATAAGGAAAACCAACTTAGCCACTAGAGTGAAGCCATGGATGACGAGAGAAACCACGACACATCTTTGTGTAAGCAATCGGCGAGCTCAACTCCTCGGGGAAGCCTGGAACTGGACATTCCCGTCGTTGATCTAAGCGTTTCTGATGAAGAGTTCCTGGTGCGTGAGGTGACGAAAGCGAGTGAAGAGTGGGGAATTTTTCAGGTGGTTAACCATGGGATTCCAACGGATCTGATCCGGCAGCTGCAAGTGGTTGGAAAACAATTCTTCGACCTCCCGGAGGCAGAAAAGGAAGCGGTGGCGAAAGAAGAAGACATTGAAGGATACAAGAGGAACTATCTAGAAGGTATTAAGGCTTGGGACGAACATCTGAGTCACAGACTCTCCCCACCCTCTGTTATCAATTATAAATATTGGCCTAAGAATCCTCCCCAGTACAGGTACCTTTCTAATAATATTAGATAATAAACCAAAAACCAATTCAAAATAATTCATGTTTTTACGTTATAATTTATTTCGGCCTAACAAAACTCATATTCAAAAGTTAGATCTTTGCTGATATATATATTGGGGCATGGCCGTTTCAGGGAGGTGAATGAGGAGTACACGAGGCATATGAAGAAGCTAACAGAGAAAATTCTTGGTTGGTTATCAGAGGGACTAGGGTTACCGGCCGTGGCGTTGTTGCAAAATTTAGGTGGCGAAACGGCAGAGTATGTGATCAGGGTCAATTACTATCAGCCGTCTCCAAAATCTGACTTAGCCATAGGAGCCGCTGTGCACACGGATGTAGGAGCAATCACACTCCTCGTCCCCAATGAGGTTCCTGGACTTCAAGTCTTCAAGGACGAACAGTGGCTTGACGTTGAGTATATCAACTCAGCTGTGGTTGTTTTCATAGGCGATCAACTCATGGTCTCGTTGACTGTTCAATTTTTTTTTTTTTTTTCTGTTTGTCCTTAATTTAGTAATTATGATAAAATATATATTGTTTTAAGTATATTGAGTTGGAAACGTTTGAGAATTGATTTGTGAATTAAAATAAATTGCAGAGGATGAGCAACGGGAGGTACAAGAACGTGCTTCACAGAGCAACGTTGGATAAGGAGAATGTGAGGATTTCGTGGCCGGTTTTTGTTGCGCCTAGGCATGATTTGTTGGTCGGACCTTTGCCGGAGCTTACCGGAGACGAGAATCCTCCTAAATTCGAGGGTGTAGTTTATAAAGACTATTTGCACCAGATCTTTGAGAAATGGGCGGTCGACAAGCTATACAGTTCATAAATCGTCTCTATTGAATTACTCCTGCGAACAAAGAATCCTTCAATAAATTAATTATGATGAACTGTCCAGTTCAAATGATTATTTGCACCAGATCTTTGAGAAATGGGCGGTCGACAAGCTATACAGTTCATAAATCGTCTTTCTGTTCAAATGATTATTGTTTTTAATTTTGTCTTAAAGTGTTTTTGGACACATAATAAATGATAGTTCTCACAATTAACACATAATTTGTCTATTTTAATGTTATTTTAGGGTATTTGTTGTTTACGTATATAAAAGAAATATAAAATAATAAAATTAAAATTAACTCAGTAAGGACTCTCTCAGTTATAGTTCTCAATGAAATTAAAAAAAATATGTCATCCACACATTGTGATTAATGCACGATCGAGAACGAGATACACGATGTTACACTGTATCCTAAAAAATTCTTTCTGTGTCGATAAAATAGTTCAATACCTATTTTTATATTTTTTTTGTGTAACTAAGTGCGCTATGACCTTTTTCCAAAAAAAAAAAAAAAAACTAATGCACTAGGCTATGACTGTGTTGACTTGAACACATGTAAAAAGTTTTTGTTAGTTTTTAAAAAAGATTTTATAGTTTATATATGTTTTTAGTACAAGATTTTTTGTTAAATGATAATCCCTCTATTTTATAAAAAACATTATTTTAAAAAATTTTCTTTGTTTCACAAAGAGTGTCATTTTACAATTCCAATGCATTATTTTATATTTCTAATGTATTTTTTACATTAGATTTTCTAATAAATATAAATTTATCTTTAATCTATAACTAAATTAATTCATTAAATACTTATTAAATAAAAACATATATATATGTATTTTTAATGTTTTTTTAATTTGTGTGAAATGTGTCAAAATATAAAACAGAGAGTATATTTTTACTTTGTAGGTTTTGATATTATAAAAGTATAATGTCATTTTACCAAGGAAAAGTGAAACTTCCTCTTAATTTGTATAGGGTTCCCAATTTCCTTGGTCCGACTCTGATATTACGAGGATGATACCATTATTATATTAATTTCATATTATTTTCTTTTCATTTCTTAGAAGTCGGTAGGAATTCAATATTGAGGGAAATAACCAATTATTTAGAAGTTAAAACATCTGATTGATGTTGCATTCAAATATAATCTACTTACTTATTAGGTTAATCTACATGCTTATTCAGTTTAACTTGATGTATTAGTTTTAACGTTGTCAATTAAAGTTATATATTAGCGCAAGCAGTGTCCCACGAACAACAGGAAACCCCAATCATACGCCACCTCTCCCCTATGTAAACTCATACTGCAACTTCTCTCTCTGATCAACTTAAGTCTCTAAACCATTAAGTTATATTACGATCCAAATCCGCCATTATTTCCACAATGGAAACCACAATGGAGATAAATACAAACCAAGGCATTTCTTCGCCGGACATCCCCGTCATTGATCTAAGTAACCAGGATGAAAAGCTTGTGGCACGTGCGGTTGTAAAAGCGAGCGAAGAGTGGGGGATTTTTCAGGTGGTTAACCACGGAATCCCAACGGAGCTGATAAGACGGTTGCAAGAAGTGGGATCACAGTTCTTTGAGCTTCCGGAGTCGGAGAAGCAAGCCGTAGCAAAGCCAGAAGACTCCATGGACATAGAAGGATACATGACCAAGTACGAAGATGTAGCTAGAAACGCATGGGTCGATCATCTCTTTCACAGGCTCTGGCCACCATCGAAAGTTAACTACAGATTCTGGCCTAAAAACCCTCCGGAATACAGGTATATATAAGATCGATCCACTCATTGCTAATATATATATCGGTCTTACTCTTAATTAAGTTACATGTTTATAAAACTTAGACTAAATCTTTAAAAACAATAACTTTTTTACCACGCGCGGGTTATGACAGGGAGGTGAATGAGGAGTACGCAAGTCACATGAAGAAGCTAGCAGAGAAAATCATGGAATGGTTATCAGAAGGATTAGGGTTACAGCGTGAGGCGTTGAAGGAAGGTCTAGGCGGCGAAACGGTGGAGTATCTGATGAAGATCAATTACTATCCGCCGTGTCCGGATATGGATTTAGTCCTTGGAGTTCCTGGTCACTCCGATATCAATGGTATCACACTTTTGGTCGCTAATGAGGCCTTAGGACTCCAGGTGTTCAAAGATGACCACTGGATAGATACAAAGTATACCACTTCTGGTATCATCGTCATCATTGGTGATCAATTCCTAGTAAGAAAGTTTATGAACTTGATAGACCATAGTTAGTTAGTTAGCCATTATGTTTATAAACCATGCATGTGTTTTTAAAGACGTTCCATATATATTATTTTTGGAATTGTGGATATTGCAGAGGATGAGCAATGGGAAGTATAAGAGTGTGCAGCATAGAGCGACGAGGGATAAGGAGAAGACGAGAATCTCGTGGCCGGTTTTTGTGGAATCTAACCTTGATCATGTCTACGGACCTTTGCCGGAGCTAATTTCCGGCGAGGATGGTGCTCCCAAATTTAAGTCTTACGTCTACAAAGATTACAAATTTCGTAAGCTTAATTGGCTTACTCTTGATTGAGAAGAAAATCTCATAACCAAAAATAGATGAAATTAGATGGATGACCAATATATAGTTTCCTTATTGGGTTATTGCGTCTGCTTTAATAATGAGTGTTGAAGTTATTTTTCTATATAATTTATCAATCTCAGCATTGTGTTTGTGGTGTGTTGTACGTATTTTAAAATAATCAAATTTGGATTGTAACGTTTTAATCGCATTATTTTATCTACGTTGATCTCTCGTTTACTATTTTGTTTTTTTAGCTCTCAGGTAAGTGTTGTTATTCGATAGCTTTCACGTTTCCTTTTTTTTTATTTTTGGACAAACTCTTTCACGTTTCATTTTTCCCAATTATTTGAGACAAAATTTTTGCTATCTTTCTTCACGTAAATTCATGGATTTTACGTGGATTTTAATTTTTGCTAATTTTAAATTTCCACGTGAGATTAGTCTTGAAATTTAAACCAAGACTTGTAAGTTCTTTCTTCCTAATTCCTAGACCAAATCATGTCGGTCTCGGACAGGATCCTTATACAAGCAGAGCCGGCCACAGATACAAGCGAAGCAAGCACTTGCTTGCGCCCGCTTATTTATTAAACATATTTTGGCCCTATAATTCTTAAAGTATATTTAGTCTAGTGGTAGTGTTTAGTTAATTCTCACCTTCACTTCATTGGTTTGAATCCCAAATATTCTCTTTGTTTATGCTAATTGTTCTCACCTTCACTTCCTTGGTTCATCTTCTAAATTTAGATTTTATTAGGTAAACTTTCTGTCTTTGTTGTGATTCTCTATAACATAGTTTTAACGTTGTGTTTCTTATTTATGTTTGTTTCCATACTTTGTTTATGCTAATTTTTGATATTTTTTTTAGTAAGATGTCTTCTAAAGGAATGATAAGCAAGTAAAATTGCAAGAAGAATCATTTTCACAAAATAAAAATATAACGATCTTTAATATTTTTACAACTTTTAGTGTTTTTGTTAAACAAATCCAGTTTTATTATTTAGTTTGACAAAAAAAAAAATTAGTATAAACATGTGTAAAGCAGTCTCTTTTTTGGTTCGCTTGTAGCCAAGTAAAACATAGCGCCGAAGAATGACAGTATAGAAAAGAAGAAAAAATGATTTTTTTGGTTGGTAATCTCATTTTACATATAAAAATAAAAAATAGGAAAAAGAAAGAATTATCTTGGTTGAAGTTAAAGCACAACATTTTTACATAATCTTGCTTGGTAATTCATTTCCAGAACTACAAATCTACAATACAAATTGAAATTCCAGAGCTTCTAATGATTTACCAAGGCAAACCAATGTTTGGATTTTTTGGTAGGCAGAACTCAGTCACTTTCAAGAGATGCGCAATAATTTATGTACGTTCCAAATAGTTACGACCACCTATAAAGTTAGGCGCTAGTACAATTATTGTGTGGTTACAACTTTTTAATGTCGGACCATTATCACATAATCCAAATGTCAGCGCGTGGTGTTTCAAGAATCATATTACTTTTTAACCCAACGAAATCTCCCCACTTGCTAACTAATGATTGCTGACAATGTTGTTTTGTTTTTCAAAATCTGTCAAATATATTATTTCAATATATAATTTAATTTATTTGTTTATTTTAAGAAAAATAAAAACCAGTTACTATGTGAAAATAATTTTTCAGAAAAAAATTATAAAATGTGGGAGAAAGAGTTGTTGAGAATCGAATTCTCATCTTTACGCTATTACAATTATTGTAGTTACAAGATTCTTTTGTTGGGCCATTATCACATAATCCAAATGTCACATGGTGGTGCTTTCAGATCTTAATATATAGCCATCAGCTTCCAAACTTCGAAAGTTCGAATCATCTTCAGCCCAACAAAATCTTACCATACTTATCCATTAATGCTTGCTTACAAAAATTTTTTTGTCATCATCTAATCAACCTATTTGACAACACAGTACTATTACCAAACAAAATGACAAAACAAGAGAGAAGCCACTTTTTCATTTTCCTTGTAGAAAAAAATTAATGGTCATTCTCATTATCGTTTTTTTTTGTTTAATCATGTATAGCTACAATACAATATTACTTTCTAGATTCAATGATATTTTAAAAATATATTTCAGCGGAATGCGGGTATTTTCCTAGTAATATACTGTATATATTTTTATATGCCTGTTATTCAAAATTTTAGAAATATGTAGTAAACATACAAGACTGATAATATTGGAGTTCACTCGAATGGAAGTTTAAGGGGCCTACGGTACTTAAGTCTTTGCATGTAATATAGGCCTGAACTTAGCAGGATTATATATCTCCAACAATTTGCTCCAGCAATGATCTGATGATGACCACATCCGAATTAGCATCCACAGAAACAGGCTATGACATCCTCTGCTTTTCCTTATCTACTATCGCTCTATGCAACACATTCTTGTACTTGCCACTGCTTAGCCTCTACCAAATTCCACAAAATTTTATCGGTCCAAATTAACTTCTCCTTTGACATATTTGAAACGAGAGAAACCACAACACATTCTCGTTCCAAAAATATTATCTTCTCCTTTAATTTAATGCTTCTCTTCTCCTTCTCACATCTATCACATATAAGAAAAACCAACTTGGACACTAGAGTGAAGCCATGGAAGACGAGAGAAAACACAACACATCTTCTTCGTCTCTCCCGTCTTTGCGTAAGCAATTGGCGAGCCCAACTCTTGGGGCAAGCATGGAACTGGACATTCCCGTCGTTGATCTAAGCGTTTCTGATGAGGAATTACTGGTGCGTCAGGTGACGAAAGCGAGTGTCGAGTGGGGAATTTTTCAGGTGGTTAACCACGGGATTCCAACGGAGCTATTGCGGCAGCTGCAAGTGGTTGGGAAGCAGTTTTACGACCTCCCGGAGGCAGAAAAGGAAGCAGTGGCGAAAGATGAAGGCATTGAAGGATACAAGAAGAACTATCTAGAAGGTGGTAAGTCTTGGGACGAACATCTGCTTCACAGACTCTCCCCACCCTCAATCATCAACTATAAGTATTGGCCTAAGAATCCTCCCCAATACAGGTACGTACTTTTCCTAATATAATGGTAGACTAACTCATGTTTTTAGGTTATAATTTATTTCATAACAAATTAAATCTCAAAGTCAAAAGTTGTCTTTTGGTTGATATATTGGGACGTGACGGTTTCAGGGAGGTGAATGAGGAGTACACAAGGCATGTGAAGAAACTAACAGAGAAAATTCTTGGTTTGTTATCAGAAGGATTAGGGTTACCGTCAGTGGCGTTGACGCAAAGTTTAGGTGGGGAAAAGGCAGAGTATTTGATTAGGGTTAATTACTATCCGCCGTCTCCAAAAGCAATAGGAGGTTCGGCGGCGCATACTGATCTAGGGGCAATCACACTTCTCATCCCCAATGAGGTTCCTGGACTTCAAGTATTCAAAAACGAACAATGGTTTGACGTTGAGTATATCAACTCCGCTATGGTTGTTTTCATCGGCGATCAACTTATGGTACTCTTATTGATTCTGTTTTTTTTTTTCTATTCTTAAGTTATTATGATAAAGAAAATATATATATTAGGTTAGGTTTGGGAACGTTTAGGGGTTGATTTGTGGATTCAAATAAACTGCAGAGGATTAGCAACGGGAGGTTCAAGAACGTGCTTCACAGAGCGAAGTCGGATAAGGAAAGATTGAGGATTTCTTGGCCTGTTTTTGTTTCGCCTAGGCATGATTTGTTGGTCGGACCTTTGCCTGAGCTTACGGGAGACGAGAATCCTCCAAAATTCGAGACTTTAGTTTATCAAGACTATTTGCACCAAACGATGCAAAACTGGGCGCTCGACAAGTTATATAATAAAGAATCCACTCTTCTGAAAACCCATTAACAAAGAATCCCTCAATCCACCTCTTTGGAGTTTCATAACCAAAAAGAGATGAGAGAGGATATCATGAGTTATTGGTTCTTTCTTGGGTTATATATTGCGTCTGCTTTAGCTAATAATGAGTGTTGACGTTTTCCTCTAATAATCAATTTACAGCATTGTGTATGTTGTGTGTTGTACATTTTCATATAATCAAATTTGAATTGTAATGTTTTAACCGCATTATTTGTTCTGCTTTGATTTATTGTTTATTTTGTCTACTACTACTCAATATATTTCTAGATTCAATGATGTTTAAAAAGTATGTATAAAAATACGTTTGAGTGTAATTAATGCGGGTATTCTTCTAGTAGTAATATAGTATTATCTTTTACATGCCCATTATTCAAAAATTTTAACAATATGAAGTAAACACACAAGACTCATCATTATATTTGAGTTCACTCGACTGGAAGTTTAAGGAGTCTACGGTACTTAAAGTCCTTGCATGTAATAGGCTTGAACTTAGCGGGATTATCGCCGGTAATTAGCTCCGGCAACGGTCCAATGACCACATCAGGATTAGCATCCACAAAAATCGGCCATGACATCCTCTTCTTTTCCTTATCCACTATTGCTCTATGCAACACGTTCTTGTACTTGCCATTGCTCAGCCTCTACAAAATTCCACAAAAATTGATTATTTTAAAAATCAACTGATATAGAGATGTATCATTAAATTATCATTAAATCATTAGGAGACAAACAAACCAGAATCTGATCGCCAATGTTGATGGTTATGGCAGTGGGAATGTAATGGACATCGAACCAGCGATCGTCCTTGAAAATTTGGAGCCCTGAAACTTCATTGGTGACGATGATTGCGATCCCAATGATATCAGTGTGCTCAGGTACTCCCAGAGTCAAATCCGGTTTGGGGTCAGGAGGATAGTTGTTGATCCTCATTACATACTCGGTCGAGTCGCCGCCAAGACCTTGTATTAAGGCCTCACGTGGTAGCCCTAGTCCCTCTGATAAATACCCCAAAACCCTCTCTGATAGCTTCTTAGTCTCCTTTGTGTACTCCTCGATCACTTCCCTATAATCGTCATGTCCCAACAATCAAACGGATGATAAATGGCTAAAATTATTTTATTTTATAATGTTTCATGTTTTGAAAATGTAAATTTTTTTAGCTCAAATACTTTTTACTATTAAATCATAGAGTAACTCTTATTATATTTATATGACATACATTTCAATTATTTCTTTCAAAATTCAACGTAAACATTTAGATCTTAAACTAATTTAGCCTATGCTATTTGTTCCCTAACGATACAATAAATTTGTAGCCAAATATTAGTTAATACCTGTACTGAGGAGGATTTTTGGGCCAGTAACTAAAATTGATACACGAAGGTGGCCAGATTCTGTGAAAAAGATTCTCGGTCCAAACTTCTCCTTTGACATACTTGAGATTCGTGGTGTAACCTTCGAAGTCTTTGGAGCCAGCTTGTTTGGCTACGGCATTCTTCTCCGTCTCCGGGAGATCAAAGAACTGTGCACCAACGTCCTTCAACCGCCCTATCAGTTCCATCGGGATTCCATGATTAACCACGTGAAAGATCCCCCACTCTTCGCTCGCTTTCACCACCGCACGAGACACTTGCTCTTCGTCAAGGTTGCTTAGATCGACTATTGGGATCGTCTCGGCCAGAAGAGATGTGTGTTGGTCTCTCTCGACCTCCATTATTGTCGCTGAAAATAATGGAAGGTGAGAGGTATAAGTGTGGAAATTTGTGGAAGTTTGTGATGAGTAGCAGCACAGGCCATGTCCAGTCACAGTATACACCACCTAATCTACTAACTTTTATGCAACTTTTGTTTATTTTATTACATATACATTCACGTTACTAAGATTATGATCACCCACTACCATAAGCAACTTGAAATTCTTTATATATTATTAAATCAAAAACTACAACAAAAAAAAGTTGTTTGTGTACATCGAGACAACATATGACTAAAATATCAATTTATTTATTTTTGAGCAATAAATCATTAGGACACAACATCATAAACCATTACAATAACAGGAACGGATGATTTCATAAGTCAAAAATCCCAAGCACTACCGATGAAACAAAAAGATAAACAAAACTCAACTCACTACACAATAGTTGCTATTTCATCCGTTCATCAACCCGTACACAATCCCCAAAACAGAAGATTGTGAAAGATACACTCAGGGTTGGCTTACAGAAGATTCTAGAACACTCTAGATCCTACTGAGGACCCTCTCGGCCGCAGCAATAGTGAACTCTATATCCTTGGGACTGTGAGCCAAGCTTGTAAACCCGGCCTCGAACTGAGACGGTGCAAAGTAAACACCTTCTTCCAACATTCCCCTGAAAAACCTACCAAACTTCTCGGTGTCGCTCTTCTTTGCATCTGCAAAGTTGTAGACCGGTCCTTCTGCGAAAAAGAAACCGAACATACCGCTTATGTAACCACCGCACATTGGATGCCCTGTTTTCTTTCCTGCTTCTAAGATTCCGTTGGTTAGCTCCTTTGTGATCTTGTCCAAATACTCGTATGTTCCTGGCTGTTGTAGCCGCTTTAGAGTGTGAATCCCTGCGGTCATTGCCAGTGGATTACCACTTAGAGTCCCAGCTTGGTACATCGGTCCTGCTGGCGCAACCTACAAAGAAAAGAACACAAACATTGTTTATATATAGTTTTCAAAACCAGAAAACAGAACGGCCACCACCCAGTTTCAAAGCTTCTTATAAGTTATAGAGCCAGAACTCACCATCTCCATAATATCACGTCTCCCACCATATGCTCCCACAGGAAGACCCCCACCAATGATTTTTCCAAGAGTTGTCAGATCAGGCGTGATCCCAAAGTATTCTTGGGCACCACCATAGGCTAAACGAAAGCCTGTCATAACTTCATCGAAGATGAGAAGAACACCGTTGTCCTTTGTCAGCTGGCGTAAACCGTTGATGAATTCCGGTGTAGGAGGGATGAATCCAGAGTTACCAACAACAGGTTCAAGAATAACCGCAGAGATCTCGCCTTTATGAGCCGCAAAAAGCTTCTCAACAGCTTCAAGATCGTTGTACGGAGCAGTCAACGTATCTGAAGTAGCTGCTTTAGGGACACCAGGTGAGTCCGGTAGCCCTAAAGTAGCAACACCACTACCAGCTTTAACAAGGAAAGCGTTAGCGTGACCATGGTAACACCCTTCAAACTTGATGAACTTCTCTTTGTTAGTGAAGGCTCTGGCGAGACGGAGCACACCCATACAAGCTTCAGTACCAGAGTTGACAAAGCGAACCATTTCAATGCTTGGAACAGCTGATATAACCATCTCAGCTAAAACATTCTCTAAGAGACAAGGAGCACCAAAGCTTGTTCCTTTCTTCATCGTCTCACCTAAAGCCGCGAGTACCTCATCATCAGCATGACCAATAATAGCTGGTCCCCAAGATCCAACGTAGTCAATGTACTCATT
>NC_025686.1:26978467-26998280 GCF_000633955.1 Camelina sativa | reverse complement strand
TGGTAACACCCTTCAAACTTGATGAACTTCTCTTTGTTAGTGAAGGCTCTGGCGAGACGGAGCACACCCATACAAGCTTCAGTACCAGAGTTGACAAAGCGAACCATTTCAATGCTTGGAACAGCTGATATAACCATCTCAGCTAAAACATTCTCTAAGAGACAAGGAGCACCAAAGCTTGTTCCTTTCTTCATCGTCTCAGCTAAAGCCGCGAGTACCTCATCATCAGCATGACCAATAATAGCTGGTCCCCAAGATCCAACGTAGTCAATGTACTCATTTCCATCAATGTCCCACATCTTACAGCCTTTAACTGAATCGATCAAAACTGGTTGACCACCAACAGATTTGAAGGCTCGAACAGGGGAATTCACACCTCCAGGCATTAGATTCTTTTCATGAGATTTAACAAAAAAAGATCATTTTTTTCCATTAGTCACGAAGAAACTAAACTAATTGAAATTCGAAAAGAGACAACTTTGCATTCCTGAACTAAGGATTGATCATTTTGGCGAGACTATAATTCACGAAATCAATGATTTTAGAATCAATCAAATGAAAAGGGCGAAATCAATATACCTTGGCAGCATTGAAAGCTTCCTCTGATTTCTGAAGAGTGAAACTTTTCTTCTTCTCGTCGACGGAAACAGACATCTTGATGCAGCATCGGTTAAAAGAAGAAGAAGAAGCTTTCTTCAAGATCTTCGAGTAGCACGAAAAACCTAAAGCAGTTCCCGATCCTGTAAGCGTCGCCGACATCTTTGCTCTGAAAGTCGCGGTCGGAGTTGTTGGGAATCCAATGTAGCGGGTGGGGCTTTTCTTTATTTTCAGAGGAAGAAGAAGAGAAGAGTCAACAAGATAAGGTGATGCCCACCCACCGGGTTTTTATATTTACCCGGTCGGGTTACCCAAGTCTCTCAAATCATTTATTTTAATTTATTTTATATTTCTGGTATTTTAATTTAATTGAAATTTTAAAATGTAGTATTATATACGACAAGTATTTGTAATATCACAAAACACGTCATCGTTCATCATTATTTGTTTTTTAAATTATGATCAATTCAAAGATATACATACATACACCATGCATGAATAAGATTTATTCATATATCCATAAGTCCTTGGAAGACTTTCATAGCCGAACCAGGAAGTCCAAGCAACACATTGATACTCTTTGTGTCACTGCCGCATGGCAAGAACAGAATCACTTCCTTCTCAGGTAAACCAACCGGTCCAGACACAACCGGTTCACCCCAACCGAAATCCTTTGTATGAAACGACAGTTTTGACCACGACGTGATAGGCTCGGCCTAGCTCGAGTCTCCTTGAAGTAATCAATCGCTGACCTCATGAAACCGTCGTTGACCATTTCAACGGCGCTTTTAACCAAACCCACAGAATGAGAAAGAGGGTTTGTGGTTACTTCACCTGCCTTTGTAACGCCTTAAGTGAACACAATCCCGTTTCCGGAGTATCCTTTAGGAAGTTCCGGAACGGCCTTGTAGGTCCTCGAACTCGTTGTGTGGGAAATCGATCTTTGGTGGAGTTTGTGGTCGGAGAAGTGTGCGGTCCAAGAAAGGTGGAAGAGAGAGAGGAAGGCCACGAGCAGTCTCGGCCCAAGAGTTGAGGAACTCCTTGGCTGCGATACCATCGAACATATTGTGGTTCATGCCTAGTCCTAAGCATAGTATACAATATATATATATATGCGATCAACTAAAAATGATTAATTCAGTCGTATTAACGAATGTTCTGCCCCAAGAAAACAAGAGTATATCCAAACATTATATGTTGATTTACATATTGGCAAATAATAATCCTGATAAATTATTTGGTCGACATTCACAATAATCTTCTAAATCGTCAATTTGGATTTGACTAAAAAATTATGTATTTGTTAGTGGGAATAATATTATATATGGGTTTTCTTTCTTATTATTAATTAGCGTATTTATGCATATGCATGATAATGAATCAATATTTAACACTCCTACTATATAATATACTTATTTGAAACCAATATCGGACCAACCTAGTATAGGTCATGTTCGTTCACTCACACAAAAACAGCAACCAAAAATAGTAATCAAACTCCTCACCTGAACAACCACGGGAGGGATCTCAAGAATATTCCTGAGTACCGGGAACGTCGTAAACCAGCTTTTCAAGAGTCTCTGGTTGATCAATCTCCGACATAGCCTTCTTTATCTTTTCTATCCCACAATTGGCATCAGCTTCCACCACGACAACTCCGTCTCCAGTGCAATCCACAGCGATCTTTCCTTCGGGGCTGATCGTGAGTCTCCCGGCGGCAGGATAGTAGTGAATTAACAAGAACCTCGGAGAGTGACTTCTTGATAACTTCATAGGATTCCTCGTTGGATCTTGAGTTTGATTTGAAGTAGTAGAAAGTTTTGACGATGATAGCGATGTTTTGATCAAGATTTGAGAGATAAAGACCTTTCGGAGTTTCAGAGCCTGGAGAGACAAGAACAGGTTCCTTTCGGGTTACAATGAGCTCGAATGAGTCGGCCATTTTTCAAGGAATCAGGGTATATATCTTCGGTAAAGAAAACTCTAAAGATGTAGTTTTGGAGAATTGAGGATAGATTTAATTTTCTAGGAGAATTTTATGAAAGGGGTTAAGTAGAGGCTAGGGTTTGAGGTTAATTATGGTACAAGCAAAGATTTCAGCAAATGGTAGAAGAAAGAAAAAAGAGAGCGAGCGAAAGACGTCTTGAGGAACACATGTTAATCTGACGACTTGAATACTTTTAAAATCTGGTATGATTAGAGGTGTTGTGACCAGTTTGATCGGTCAAATAGAACTGACTATGTAATTAAGCTTGGTTCAAAATAATCTTGCATGCATTACTAAAGTCACTGTTAAAAATGATAGGTTGACTGATCGTTTGTTTTTTTTTACCAGACTGATCCCATCTAAAATTGGGCGAATGTGATGCCGCTATTTCAAAAACTCAAAATTTTATCTAGTGTAATTTTGTTTAAACCGCAGAAGTGAGAAGTCTATGTAAAGGGGTCTATTATGTTGATTACGTTCAGTTCATAAACAAGGTCGCATTTGGATGATAGCTTTTCTTTAAATGTAACGATTCTTTCGATATATTGTGATTTAGTAGCATCAGTAGAATATTGTATAAATAAATAGCATTAGTTGTACCATCCCTATAGGCTATAGTTTTGTTTATTGAATGTAACTTGGCGTCAAGAAAAACTGAATTTACTTCTCCATCAAATCCAAAACTTTCATCAGGTAATTCTTTTTTTTTTTAACCTACAAAAGTTTCAACTTTCAAGTTCACCATTCCGTTCATGATACAACAAGCCACAAATCGGTAAAACAAAGAAGTAAAATTCCCCACAGTATCTGGCTATCAAATAAAACAAGGATTAATAAACCTAACAGGTAACAGCTACACAAGAATAAAAAGACACTTAAACTACATAATCAGAGTCAGACTCACTATAGAGATTACACAAAGTACAAAGTAAAGATTCGACACACTCTAAATTTTACCTCTGATTCAAACAAAAGTTGTGTCACAATTGCTGCTTTCCTTCACATCAGATTTTGAGAGAAGAGGATCAAAACTCCCAACCTTAATCCTTTTTCTCTTCTTCTTCCTTCTCTTCGTCACTTTCAGCCTCGTCTCCCTCTCCTTTTTCTTCTTCCTTCTCTTCGTCAAGAGGATCAAGGATATGTTTTTGATCAAGAAGAACAACAATTTTTTCATATTTGGAAACCTCTAAAAGATACATATATTCACCAGGGAGTTTTCTCGTTGATCCCTCTGTAACTTCAGTTGGCACTCTTCAGCCGTGCCAATGAGCTCATCCTGCAAGACCAGTCAAGTTACATGAGAGCCTAGATAAACCAAACCAGATGGAGGAGCTCCAAAAAAGTCTTAACGGGGATCATTTCAATAAAAGCATGGGCATATAGGTTTTGACTTGCCTTTCTTCCTTTTGTTGGGAGGCATTTCTCTCCGAGAAGGGTACGAAGCTACTCTATAGTCAAAGACTGAAAGTTTCACACTATGAGATTTCAAAGATTTTGATTGAGACGGGTGCATCATTATCATTTGAAGTTTTAGTAATTTATTTTTAACATTTTAACTAAAATTCTTTTATCAATATCTATGATGCATTAATTTCTGTTGCAGATATTGGAAAATCAAATGTTCAAATCTATACTAGTATTTTTTGAAATAAGTCATTGATTTCATAAGAATGATAATGTAATGACATTGTTGTATCCATATATATATGCATATATTGTGGTTCGAAATTTAAAAAACGGACATACTGTATATTAAAATGAAAAGTTTCTAACATCCCACATTGGGTAAAATGTTTAGAAAATGATTAAAAGTAATATTATAAATAAAATAGTATTAAATAAAAGTTATTATGTAAGTAAGTCAATGACAAAAGGCCCACTAGATGAGACCTGACCTTTACTGGATTATAGAAATAAATTTAACGATGTCGTAAGTCCACACCTTTACTGGATTTCACTGAAGCCCATTAGTTTGGTGTATATAAAAAGAAAGAAACCCTAATACGGATCGAGGGACTTGTGTCTGTTATTAGATTTTTAGGGTTAAGAGGGATGAGTAATCTCTTCTCAATGTGGTGGGAGGAACCGGCGAAGGCTGCTAAAATAGCGGTATGGTGGGACATGAAGGACTGTCCGATCCCAGAGGGTTATGATGCTCGTCTCTTCCGTCCGAGTTTAGAAGCGGCATTCAAGAGTGTTGGCTACTCTGGTCCTGTCTCCATCACTGCCTATGGCGACCAAACACAAACCGCTGATCACATCCTGCGAGTGCTCTCTTCCACTGGAGTCGCTGTTGCACATACCAGACCCGGTAAGTCCAAATTTTATCGATCTCTGGAAATTTCCTCTAAACTGGAAGTAGCACTGACACGGGAACAGGTTCGGTAGTACTATAATAAAACTACACTCTTTTTTGTGTGTTTTTGCTCTGTTCTGTTTATTTCTTTTATTTAATAAACTCACAAATAAAATAATAATTAGTAAAATAATTTAGCAAACGCTTAATAAGTTAATAGCTGACTTAATCCTTTTTTTTTTCCTTGGTACTTTCTGGAACAGAAAGCACATTTCACCTCACTTTTTGTGTTTTTGCTCTGTTTTGTTTTGGTTAAGCAAACGGTTAATACTTTAATTTAGCTAAAGTAATCTCTTTTTCTTTTTTTTTTTCCTTGGAACAGAAAGCACAAACGCACTCATGTATGCGGATATGGTGGAATGGCGAGGTAAAAATCCTGCTCCGGCTTCAATGATGATCATATCCAATCAGGTGCACACTGTCTTCGCTTGGGATCTGGCCCGGCTACAACAACGGACGCTATACAACCTTTTTCTGGTTTCTTCAATCGAGTATCGGTTTATGACAATCCTGAAAACTTGTAGAGAGTGGGTTTGGGAAAAATTACTAGGCTACGCGGATGATGAGTCCAGAAGCGCACCACTTGTTCAGGAGAAGCGCAGTGACACGGGCGAGTTATCATCTGCCACGCTTTACTGCAAATCTTGCAACTTCGATTCCCAAAGCCCTGAAATTTTCAGGAAGCATCTCTCGAGTTATAAGCATAAACGACAAGTACGTATCCTCTATCTATCTCTCTCTCTAAATATATATACTTGTATATCATCAATTGTTTCATTGTCTACTACATATTTTGAGCAACTACCTCTGTTTCCACTCTCTCTGTCAAGCAGGAGGATATAGACCCTACGGATACAGCAGTTGACTGTGTAACAGAGGAGTGGGCAAAGGAATACCCGGCGACGCCTGAATACGCGACAGCTCAGATAGCGGTGTGGTGGAACTTGTTTCAATGTCCGATCCCCAAGGGATATGATGCTCGCCGGGTCCGGCCGAGTTTAGAAGCGGCATTCAAGAATCTTGGCTACTCTGGTCCTGTCTCCATCACTGCCTTTGGCGACCTAAACCGTATCCCTGATCACCTCCTGCGAGGGCTCTCTTCCACTGGAGTCAATGTTGTGCATTCCTTTTACGGTTAGTCCATCTTTTGGAATTTAGGGCGGTTTAAAAATATTCATCGTCTATGCCTACTGATCAATAGCTGCTTTCCTTTGTTGAAACAGCTAACACATGCACTGTAATTTATGAAGATATCGAGATTTGGGTAGATTCTAATCCTCCTCCGGCTACTATAATGGTCATAACGAATAGTTTGGAACCGGTCTATTCACCTTGTCTTGTCACGCTACTACAAGTGCACAAACACAAGCTTTTTCTGGCTTATTCATGGAGGCCTCGCAAAATGTCTGCCCTGCTCACTTCTGCCGAGTGGTTCTGGGAAAGCTTACTTGCAGGTGTTTATTTTGTCTGTCCTCTCATCGATCATCCATCCAGTACTGTTTGACATAACCATTAAACTAATTACGATAATTTCTTTTCCACAGTTTCAGAGACAAAAAAACACGTTCTTCAGAAGTGCAGTACAAGTCAAAGTTTTGCCACAGTTTCAGAGACAAGAAAACACGTTCCTCACAAGTGCAGTAAAAGTGAAAGTTTTCCCACTCTTTCAGAGGCAAGAAAACACTTTCTGAATTGCAGTGAAATTGAATTTTTATGCACAGTTTCAGAGACCAGAGTACACGTTCGTTCAGAGTTAAAAAGCCACGTTTATCAGAAGTTCAGTGAAAGTGAATCCACCTCAGTATTTTATTGCGAAATTTGCTACTGTTATTACGAAAGCCTTGATGATTTCAGGACGCATCTCTCAACTGAAGAACATACGCGACGAGTAAGTATCCCTCTCTCTCTCTCTATTTCTCTCTCTCTCTTTCTGTCTCCTTGTATCATAATTAACATTGTTTCATTGTTTAACTGTTTCCACTCTCGTCGTCAAGCAGGATGGTCGTTTTATTGGGTATTTTCAACCCAAGGAGAATGTTCATTCGGCCGAGTACGATCCACAGGCTTGGCGAGAGGCAAGTTTTTTTTTGTTAATGTTAAACTAAAGATTTGTTGCTAAAAGGCACTAAAACATTAATTGAAAGAAGAAAGTGTGCTTCTTGATTCTGTCGTAGAGACAGATTAAAAAAAAAAAAAAAAAGTCCCATGTTTCATTCGTATACAATGTTGTTAGGTACACGAGATGAGACGTAAGTTGAAGAAGCAAACTAAATCAGCCGAGTACGATCGAGGGCATTGGCTCCAACAGGCAAGTTTTTTCTTAAATGAAAACTAAATATTTTCAACAGATAGAAAGCATGTAATTGGTTTACTGGCTCTGTTTTGTTGCTACAAAGGCCCTAAAACATAGAAAAAAAAAAAAAAGTGTGCAGTAGAAGGGACTGAGATAAATAAATAAAAGTCCCATGTTTCCAAATGCTCATGTTTCATTGTTTGATATGTTGTAGGAAGAACGTAGGAAAGCATTCCGGACTATTTTTCCTCTTCGTTTACGTCTTACTAATCGTGGACGTAGTAGACCTCGACGAAAATCTCAAACCTGCAAGAAAGAGTAATGTTTTTTATAAATATATATATTAGTAATTTAAAATTAAGCCTGAAAGTCTCATGTTGTCACTTTTCCAAGGGCTCATTGTTTCATTATTTGATATAATCTTTGTAGGTAGAAGAGATCAAACGTAGGAGGAAAGTATTGGGGACGGGTTTTCATTTACGTCATACTTTAATCGAAAATCTCAAACCTACAAGAAAGAGCGGTGTGAAATTGTTACCAAGTCCGTCATCACTGTGTAATTTTTCGTTTGTAGTCTTTCAATTTGAAGCACTATTGTATTTTTCATTTCGTTTTGCTTGTTTAAAAACAATGCTTATATAAAGCAAGTTACTGATGGTAAACTGAAGGTTGTTGTTTTTCAAATTTATTTGAATGCCATAGAAATCTTTTCAAGTTTCAACTTCGAAAGGAACGCCATCAGAAAACCTCCTCCCTCTTCTATATCTTGGCCCATACGGAGAGTTCAACACCCTCACCGTTTGATATACACAGTAAGCAAGCCATTACATAATGGGACGTGTACATAACGGGACCTTTTCACCTTCTGAATGTTCCTTCCTTAACCGCAGCGTTTTTAGACATTTTCCGGCTAAACGCCGCGTTTTGTAGAGGAAGTCTCTAAGCGAGTTAGAGAGTCTCTTTTGTGCTGTTGTCGTCGACTCGTCTCTACCGGAAGTATGATCAAATTAGCTGCTATGATTATCTGTTTATATGGGTTGAAAAGGTCTGAGTAAGAAGATCAGACGAACTGTTTGTATGGTTGTCTGTTTGAGATAAGGCTGATGATTTCTGAACTCTTGCCTACAGGATCGATCTTGGACACCTCTACACGCTGCTGTATTTAGATCTTATAGTTGGTCAGCTAACGTATGTTGTGAAAAAAAGATGGCTTTTTCTTCCTCCTCCTCAAAGTCATCTTGTTTATGATAGGCAACTGTTTCTTTTATCCTATTGGTCATGTAACCTTTCTGTGAAGTGTCTGTGATCCACATTTCTTCTTCACTCATGTGTTAGCCTTATAGTTAGATGATTTTTTGCAGGATACATGAAGAATTGTGTTTATATAACATCTTTGAAGAGGTGAAGTAAACTTAATTCCCCGCTTTTAAGAAGGTAAATCAGCTGGTCTTTCCCTCAATCTGTAAGCTCTTCCTTCACCACGTCTTTAATTCACATTAGACCACCTCGCTTGAGTGCATTCAAGAACCCGGTGAAGTTATCTTTGTTCCCAGTGGGTGGCATCATCAAGTATCTCTCTCCCTCTTTCTCTTTCCCTCTCATTGTATTTACACCAACATTGTGTTTCTAATTTTCTATATAAGGAAATATGAAACTGAACTAAAATATGAAGTTGTCTGCTTGAGTTTCAGTGGGATTTACTGTGGAAGGACTTACAAGGACACTGAAGAGTCAGTAGAAGATATATGTGATGATTTTGAAGCTATTTTCCAGCGCAATCTTGCTGCCAACAACACAGGTTCATGCATCAGGACTAGGAAGCATGTTAGGAAGCTTCCACATTTTAAATAGAGAAATTCCACATTTTGATATGGTTCTCTGCATTGTAAATGTTAGGAAGCTCAGTCATCAGGAGGACTAGGAAGCATGTTAGACTCTTCGAATCCATCGTCAGCCTACATACTGGCTGCTGGCTGCACTATCGCCTCTCTCAGCCTCACGACCATCCTCAAAAGTGTCCTCGTTGCGAGTCAACACACACTAAGTTCTGTTACGTACACCAACATTGTTCTTGTTGTTGCTTCTGTTGTCATGAACATATATCTACCATTGCATTTAACAGTTTTCTTTTTCTTGTATATAAACATATCAACTCACTTGTTGTGTGACTCTCTTGTAGATCATAGAGAAGGCCGCCGAGGGACAGGAAGTACGAGTAATCGACACAGATGGGATATTAGAGCTTGTGATAGGATTTGCTACCGCCTCTGCCTACTACTGAAACTGAAACTCATAAAGATAATGATGAAGAAGAAACAGACAACGTTGAACAGTCGTAACATGCAAATAAAGTTTTCGAGTTGTTTATCTTTTTAGCTTAAAATATATATATAGGAATCGAAATTCGTAAACTAAATTGTGCACCATGCATGTAGAGAGATTAGGTCCATTACTTTCGTGATTTACAAAACATAGAGGTATACGACCCACAAAAGTAGAGAGGAATATATTCTACAATTATACTAAGAAAAACAAAACAAAAACAAAAAAAGGAATACTAGACCTTATTTTATATACTTTTTTCTTGTCGAATATTATTTCAAATTTTCGTTGGATAAGCATAAGGTTTGACATCCTGACATATAACAAAGTAGGTATCTCAATTCTCAACCTTTTTGAAAGCATATGTAATCCATTCCATTTTCACTGATAAATTAAAGATAGGGTATAGAAATATTCAAAATTCGTATACATATGGTTGAGTTGGACTATATACTACATAATCAAAATTTTCGTATATTAGACACGTATTCGGATCATGGTGTTAATGAACATTCAAGAAGAAACACACTATTGTTGGTTTGTGATCTCAATTAGACATAGCCTCAGTTCATTAATGTGATGGTTTAGTGGTGATCATCACTGTAAATGAATACTAGCTATTGTGTTTGATCAGTTACGTTGGTTTGGCTTAAGCATGAAGCTGTTAGTAAGTTGGAATAATTTTTGATATGCTTCTACTGCTTTCCTTAATTAGTACCACCTATACGAAATTGTAAATTCCTTAAGAATACTCGATTTACTAGCTAGTACTCCATCTGCCTAACGCTAGCAAATCACACAATTCTCTCGAGCTTTCGACATATTTACCTATATACTCTATTTTTTTCAAATGTTGTACATTGTATATCAACATCATATGTTATCTCGTACGTTAAGACTCATAATTTCATGATGATGTAACGAACAAATAACGAGTGATGCAATGCAATGGAACAAAAGATACGCGGGCGGGATAGATACAGTTTTATTATCTTTAAAAAGTGGGTCTCGCTAGCTAAATTGTGGAGATATATATATATATATATATATATATATATATATATATAAATGTGCCAAAGAAATTGTCTTATTCTCTCTTCACACTATTCTCGATGCCCTTTTATTCCTCTTTCCTTTCTTTTTAGTATTAGTTTTTAGTTTTTTAAAAAAAAAAAATATCATGTGATGAATCAACTATGAAGTATTCTCCCTAGATCCTTACAATCTTCAGTTTCCCACTTGTCACATAAAGTTACGAAGCTTTCTCTTTAAGGTTATTTGTATTTTCGGGTCATTACCTAATTACCCAATACAATTGTGTGATGCGAATGATTAACAGTATGTAATGTGTCCTCTAAATGAAGTTTGTATTCGTGTAATCTAGGTTATGACTAGGTCTGGGCTTTGTTCACACAGTATTTTTCTCGTTTTGACGACCAATCCTACATATTAAGCTATTTTTATCATTCATTTGATTTGTAGGTATCAAATCTCTGTCGTAACATCATATATTGTAAATTTGTAATATAAACGCTTCATGGGGATCTCTTAGAATCTGCATTTTGTAATGTGTAATTTGGACAAAACACCAAACTAATTATGTTTTTTTTTTTTTTTTCATTTTCTTAAGTATCAAAAGACTGTGTAGTGCACCCAAAATTCATGGAAAACCTAGCTAATCTCTTCCGTATCTTTTTGATGTATTGTTTAGTTCGGCAAACTCTTAAGGATCTTGTATTTTCTATTTTATTTGTTCTTATTGAACTTAAGTGAATCGCAAGGGTTAATTAATATGTATATATGTATTCCACCACAAAATATGCAATCTCAAACTCGCTTTAATTTGATTATTTGATAACTAAACTGTTTCTTAATTAAATGAATTTTCATAAATACACTCAATGTTATTATTAGTACTAGGATAGTACCCGCGCTACGCCGCGGGATTGTTTTATATTTTGGTTTTATTTTATTATTTTTAGATAATTTTATATGTGTTTGTAACTAAAAAACATTATTAATATATTTTTTGACAATGTTCATTGATAATATTTTTGGTTTTAGGTTTTTGTTAATTGACCAGACTTGATCAGATATCACATTTTATTTTATTTTATTTAAAATGGACCTCAAATTAATTGTTATAGAGATTTAAAACAAGGAAACCTTGAATTTTTGCAAATGCTTCGGGGAGCAATCAGTTTCCGACCAGATTAATCAAGTCTATCAATTTTAGAACAGACGGAGGATTCTATCAATTTCTTTTCAAAAAACTATATTCAAAACAAATAACTCAAACCAACATAAAAGATATTTTCTTTTATATATAGGAAAATTAAGCTAAGATTTTATTTAAAATTTTATAATGATAAACATATATTAATACAGTCATTTACAGTATTATTAACTGAAATGAAAGTAAAAATAAGTAATTCGTGATGGAACTTAGTCGACGGCATGCTATTTTGGTTTTCTTTATGGATCAAACTTAAAACATTGTTTAGAATAATAAAATAAGATTTTTGTTTTTTTCTTAAAGTAAAATAATTTTCAGTAAAAGAAAACATAAAAAAGAAAATTCATAATCTTGTATTTTTGGTAGAAAGATGTTTACTATATTCCAATTCTACAAGTTTATAAAATGCTCAATCTTATTTATCTTAAACTAAATAATTATTAAAAATAGTTCACGGTGTAGCGCGGATCTTACCTAGTATTCTTAAATATTGCAAATTAACCAACTTCAATTCTACAAGTTTTTTCTCTTTTTTTTCGTCAATTTTAATATGAAGAATTCCCGTGAAGATTATATATTCTCCAAGACTCCAACCATAATGAAAATCGAGATCTTAGCATATATATAAGTATTCTTCTCTTATTAAAACAATCTGTACGAGAATATATCAATACAATATTTGGGTCAGGATGACTACACCTACGATACTATCAACTCAGTCATCCCTTAATACGAGTCTTTTTCGGCTAGTTTCTGAAATTGGTTGTAAACCAATCACGTTATTTTTTC
The DNA here is from genome assembly GCF_000633955.1 of Camelina sativa. NCBI lineage: Eukaryota > Viridiplantae > Streptophyta > Magnoliopsida > Brassicales > Brassicaceae > Camelina > Camelina sativa. Next base: position 26,985,700 of record NC_025686.1, on the reverse strand, counting down.
TTTGTTTTCACATTTACTCATCGGTTGGGCTGATTTGAGAAGAATATGAATTTGTGGACTCCACTACAACTTATTTTAAGTCTACTAATCTTAAAAACTAAGCCCAACAAAATAAAATCAAAATGACATGGAAAAAAGAGATTTATTGTAGGTTGAAACATGTTGAGTTGTATTATTTGAAATGTTTTTATTGACTAACGATTTTACTGAGATGTCAAGCTGAGAAGAGCCTAAAATGCTGAGTTGTCAGATGAGGAGAGCAACACATTCTAGTTTTATTGTATTGATACTGGCAAGACTACTTCGAAGTTTGAGCCTCGAAGGTTATTAATCCATGGAAGCCGGCTAAGGGAGAAACTTTTACATACAAAAAAAAAAGAAAAAAGAAGAGAGTTATTCAGAGACAAAAAGAAAAAAGAAAAGAAAACAGATTATAAATAACCTCTTTTCTTTGATGATCAGTTAAGGGAAATACTTTCCTAACAGTTAATGCATCGTTAACCACATTTAACATTTTGCAGGATAGTAATTAATAGTATTATATTTTTATTTAATAAGGTTTGAAAAGAGAAAAACAAATTCATAACTTTAGACTATTTTTATCCTACCGTCGGGTAAATAATCTGGTTAATTAACAAGCGTAATGCTTAATCTAAAAAAACGAAATCTGTTTATTGAAAAGCACTTTTACCAATGTTTTCAAAACCGGACCGGACCGGTGGTCGAACCACGTTAACCCGCGAACCGGCAACATGTCTGGGTTGGGTTAATATCAAAACCCAAAAGAAATTGAACCGATAAAAAACCATATCAACCTGCCAAAAAACCAAAAACCGGTGAACCATTTAACCGGATAAAACCAGGTTCTACTTTTTTTTGGTAAAAATGAGTGCAATTAATTTAATTAATTACCTTTTCTAGTTTTTTTCTTAGCAAATTAGCAATAGTAAGATTTATTAGAGAATGAAGATTGAATGTTCTACACTCTTATCTCTTATTGTTTTTAAATTTGAATTTTTAAAATATTTTATTAGTACTGGTTACACTTTGAGTTTGTTACACTTTGAGTTTATTACTTTTTAAGGTTTTTTTAAAACATTATGATTATTGAAGTATTTTATTTGGCATATCCAATTATATCATAGTTATAATTATTGAAAAAAATAGAAAACCTATTCATACCTATTATTTATAAAAATATCATCAAAATCAATTAAACCCAATTGACCCCAGTCGAACCATATTGACTCATGATCCAGAAGCTTTCCGGTTCAGTTACCGGTCCGGTTTTAAATACATTGACTTTTACTTACAGCTCTCAAACTTGTGTCTCTTCTTTATCATCGGATCAAACTCTTTAACCTTTATTTCGAAATCCAATAATAAGAAAATATCAAAAGTGGTTTTGTTAACTCTTTGAATAATTTACTAATGATTCAGGGCAGTCAGAAAAACAAAAAACTTGAACCATATTATTAACAAACAACACATGTAGGAAAAGTGACATGTGGCAAGAGAATAGATATTTTGCTTGAGAGGAGCGAGCGAGTGGAAACCCATCCCATTACTAGTCTAGTCTCTAGTCCAGTCCCAGTAGGCAGTAGTGGACTAGACACAGACAAAACTTACGATAAAAATATTAGGAATTGTCTCTCACTTTTGTCTCTGTTGTGTGACGATCAAGCCGCTATTTCTGAACCCATCCGACGGCTCACCTTGTTCGTTTAGGTCCCATGGCTTTAGTCGTAACCGTTGGATTTGGTAAAGACGATTTGGTCAAGTTGACGTAGACCCACCCTAAGAATGTGGGTCCGAAGATTTTGGAACCACCGACGCTTTCTTTTTCCTCCTTCTCCGCCACATCCGTATCTCTATACACTTATTAACTTATAGAGAGACATTTCAAAATGCTTAATGTATCAATAATTGAATTACCGAGAGATACATTAAGCATTTTTCTTCGAAATAACGTTTTATTAATTTGAAATGATTTATAGTAATATATAAAAGACCCTATATAAAATACTACAGTATTAAACTTGGAAAAAAAAAAAAAAAAGAAGAAAAAAACATATAAGTGTGTGAACTAATAATAGTATTAGTAACTTAAGTAGTAGAAGTAGCTTTGAGTGGAGACAGCAATCCCGAGGAGAAGAAGGGTCTTCTTGTCGCTTCCTTCTTAAACACATCCCAACCCCCAAACTCTTCCTTGCCTTCTCATCTCATTTCTCTTCTCCTCCCTCTCCCTCTCTCTCTTGATTCTGTATATTGTCTCTCTTAAAATGGGTCTCACTTCTCTTCACAATGTTTTTGTATATTGTCTCTTTTCCAAATGAAGATATATAGGACTTCAACCAATTCAAGCTAAATTATTTTGTTAACTATAAACACAAAAATGACAAAATATTATGAAGATCTGTTTGTGTTTTATACGTACTTCATTAAAATTTGAAATTTGGCGGCACTCTAAGGAATATTCCAGTTGGGGATGGATGCCGGAAAAACAAGAAACCAGGTTCCTCTAAATCCTCCTCCTCCACTTCTTCCGGCAAAAAGCCATCCAACATCGTTACCACTAATACCACTGATCTAATTAGCACATTCTCATCAAAATTACCAAAACTCACCTCTAGGATTTTCACATTTTGGTGGGCTCAACTCCGGAGCACAGTAACGTTGGTTTCTTGGAGAGCAAGTATGGGGGGGGGGTTTACTTTCGCAGAGCCCTAGACCTACTGATTTCCTGGACAGTAATTAAGTATGATCTTATGGGAGGGAATAATGACAACGACCTGGTCATGGTTGATCATGGAAGTAACGGAGATCATCATCATCACAATAATCATCACATCACAAGGGTCTGAATCACACGGGTTAGATCTTAATAACAACAATGGTGGATTTTAATGGGATTTCTCCGGGAAGCAATGGAAATGGAGGTGGTCTCATGGATATCTCGGCATGCCAAAGACTTATGCTATCCAGTTATGACCATCTAACATTATAATCGTCAAGAAGATCATCAAAGGGTAACTACAATAACGGATGTGAAGCCAAATCCGAAGTTGTGTTATCGCTTGATTGGCAGCAAGATCAATGCTACGATCCAATGGTGGTAACGGAGGCGTAGGAAAATCTGACGATGGTGGCTATATATATATATCAACGGTGTAGGTTCACGGTTTGATGAATGGCTCCTCGACTAAAACAAACTCCTTGGTTTGATAAATTAATCAGAACGTTTTTCTCTTGTCGTAAGTAATGAGTAGTAGTAGAGAAGCAATTAAATTTATGTACCGAGGTTTGTTTGCTTAGACAGTCTTACTTATAGTTACTTTCGTAATTATTATCGCTAGTTACGAGAGTAATCTTGATTAGGGTATTCAGAGAGATACTGTATATCGGTTTTGTGTGTGTTCGTGTGGTTGAGGTGTAATGTTACTTGATATATATACTGCTATATATTTGTCCACTTTACTTTCAATAACTAAGCTTTCATACGAATTAAAATAAACAAGTTAACATATATTCTTATTGTCATCAACTAGTAGAGAAGCAATCAAATTATATCTGACAGTGAAGAAGATAAGAAACCTTCAGATTGGAATACATCGCAAGAAGAAATTGAAAGATAGAAAAGCTAGTGCAGGCACATAAGTGTTCCACAACATAAAGTAAGTACACCATAAGTTCATTACTCTCAAGATTGAATTGTGTTCATGAATTTATATCAAAAGATCAACCTGTTGATGAATTTAGGGAATGATCGATAATGATCAAAAAGGAAGCATCACTCTGCATAACTTTGCCGCCCAGCTTCATCAATTGGTGGTGCAGTTATAAGCACAATCAACATTGTAGGTGAACATTTCTACAAAACAGAGTCATTAATGCTTCAGAACCATTCACATAAGGAAGACATTGTCAAGAAAAGACAATGCAAGTGAGAGAGGATCATAGAAGGCATATAAAAAAAGAAACCTTCAAATGCTGAACGATTCTTCTGACATTATCTTTGGTACTCTGAGCCCTAAGAAAAAGAGAGTAGAGAGTAGAAAACACACTGAGATATAAGGCACACCAAAGCAACTTACAGTGTCAAGAAGAAGAGCTCTCATCATCTCAAATCTACATATTTTCATACTTGAACCAGTTCTTTCATTTCAGAGAACACTGATCATCCATGAAAATGTCATCAACAAACTGACACATCCTAGACTTATATATATGTCAAAACATTCAGAACTGAATCCAGAGTTACAGAGTAGGCACTAAGCAACACAAACAGATGTGTAATGTACTTAGAGAAACACATGGATCCAGAGGTACTCAAAAGACCTATCAGATTCACACTCAAAGTCATAATCATTAATCACAATCACTACAGCAGATCTTGAAGAAAACAATCCAATCAAATCTCAAATTCAACATTGAAGACTCGAGAAAGAAAGAGAGGGAAAGAAGAGTACTGACGAGAGGGAAAATGTGATGAAGCAAGAAGCGAGCCCATCGGGGTGTCGTAGCAAGAATTGCAGCTAACCGAGAATAGAGAAGAATATCATGAAGCCTGCAGCTATCTGGACAACCCTTCGACTGCCAACTCGTGTCAAGGCCCATAATCCTGCATTTTCTCTGCAGTAAAGAGCAAGAAAACCAACTTTCATACCAAAATATCTAGAGAAATTTAATAATATCAGATCATTAGTTTAATCATCTCTGAGATGCTTACACAGAGACAGAGGAACCAGCTCCAGTGCCAAACAACGACCCTGATATTAGAATCGCAACTCCCTGTTCCACAAAACATAGCATAAAACACTTCAGAATTCGATCAATATAGATTCAGCAACATCAGAACTTCAAATGTAGCTGAGTTACCTGCCAGCCAACACCGCGGCTGAGAATAGATGGCGTTGCACTTGCGTATATCTCGAGACAGAGACAAAAGCACCGGTTGACGTTAAAGTTCAGCCAGACACAGAAGAAACAAGAATGAATAAACAGAATAACAGAGCATAATCATTGTGTTTTTGAAAGATTAAAACGTGAAGAAGATAATCACAGACCTCAACTAGAGAAACAGAAGAAGCCATCATCATTGCAAAAGCTTCTCCAGCATCAAACGACGGGGCACTCCACTGGAAAGGCCATGGAACTCTTATCCTGAGTTTAAAAAACTAATGTTAACAATGAATCCAATGAGATCACACTTATCTTTTGATAACTCTATTTCTTCATGCTCTTTTGTTCTGCTTAATACTACAAAATTATGGTGGAAATGTCACTAGAGCTGCGTTGTAACCACTTACCATGGGGCAGCACCTATGATTCCAGCACGATCTGTCCTGCAACTTGTTTGTGTAGTTGGTGCAGCACCATTGTAAGCGCCACCAACTGTAAGAAGATGAGCATAGATCCACACAATCACCACAGCGAAACGGTCAAACACATTTTTCCCTGATTTGATCACATGAGGCAGGTACTGCAGCAGGAAACATGAACACATGAGATCAGGTAACCGTAGTAATTATAGCTTTTGATTTTGGCAGTTAGACAGGTTTTAATCTGCTAAGTGAGTTACCTGTGAAACGAATACTAGAATAAGAAGCTCAGGCAGTCCAATCTCTCTATGCATTTAGCAACCTGAAATGTAAAAAAGGGATATTAACAAACTGAAGAAATAAAGAGTTTCTAGTCTGCTCATAAGTGCTCATTAAAACTGTTTGTGTTTCAGTGCATTTAGAGTAGACTTACCCCCGGGAAACCAAACTCATACAGCCCAAAACCAACGAGACCCACCAGGGGAACAGCTGAAATAGGACTTAAGAACCTGAAAATGATATACAAAAGAAATTAACAACGCCTCGTCATTAATGCAATGCTGAAGACATTTTCTGAGAAAGCTAATGCTGTGGAAGCAAATCAAATATCTGAGAGATTGAGACCATATTTTTTCTCCAGACTAACCTAACAACATTACGCCAGAGACCACTGAAACCAAGAATCATCTGAAGGGTAGAAGCAACAATCAAGGCGCCTTGGGTTGCCCGCATTATCCTCTCAAAGCGCTAAAAACAAAGCAAAACATATTCTTTGTTGTTATAACAGCACCAAGATAGGGTCATAGAGATGATGAAATCAAACATGATAAACTAAAAGAAAGCAAGTCATAAAGTCATACCTCAATAGGATTTGAGGTATCACTGAATCTGCCAGAGAGGATGATTGAAATGGTTGTCGGTACAAAGGTGTAGGAAGCTCCAATAACAGCAGGCAACCTAGTCCCGAACAGCGTTTGGAGCAGTGTGTTGATTCCAGCAACAAAGAGAATAGTCTGGATCACCTTTGCCTTCTCTTCCTGAAATTACACAAGATCAAATTCATTTACAGTTACAGACACCAATTAATTTGCTTACTTCATTATTATTATTAAGTAAACGCTGTTGAGGACTTACGTATCCGCCTCCCATTTGGGGAACAAGAGCAGTAGGTATGAGCACTGTTGTGCCAAGCATCACAAGATAATGTTGAAATCCAAGAAGAATAGCTTTCAGCTGAAACACAAGCATGAAGAAACTATCTAAGTATTTATGGAAGCTACAAAACTCCAAACCAACTCATTGCAACACACTGTCTCTGGATTTGGGGTTTAAACCGATTAATCCACCAAAGAAGCTAAAACATTGAAACAAGTCTAGATGTGTGATTGAACATATGGAAGAGATTAAAATAGTAACTCATTATCATTCAAACATTACCCCAGAGAGTGATAATAAAAGAAGACAAACCCCACAAATTTAGCAACAGATTAGGTAAGACTAAGAAGAGTGAAGAAGAAGAAGAAGAAAAAGACAAATCTAACGAGAATCGAACAAGCTCTTACAGGTAAAACAAGAGTTCGTCGTCGACACATTGTTCAAAAGTAAAATCCCACCGACAAAGAAATCTCTAAGAAACAGAAGAAGAAGAAGAAGAAGCTTTACAAACTTGGAATCTAGAAGAAGAAGAGAGAAGAGAGAAGAAGGCTTACGCCAAGGGGGAGGACTGGTGATACAGTAAGAAATGTTGTGGAGTTGATCTTTAGGAGGATGAGGTTGAGGTTCATCTGCTTTGGGTGCTGGAGCTCCACCCCCTGCCATGTTTAACCTCTCTTAACCTCTCTTTCTCTCTATATCTCTGCTATAAACAATGAACAGAGAGTAAGAGAAAAGCTCTCCACTCCCCCCCCCCCCC
>NC_025686.1:26969655-26977372 GCF_000633955.1 Camelina sativa | reverse complement strand
CTCCCCCCCCCCCCCCCCCCCAGATCGGGGAATCTAGTTGCAATGTGTAAGCTAAGCACAAATCAGTGCCAAATAAAAAAGAGAAAAAAAAAAATTGACAAATCGGAAGGGTGGTGGTAAACTCACATCAGTGGCAGCTTCTGGGAAAGAGAGGAAGAAGACGACGAACGAAGAAGAAATAAAGAGAGTAAAAAAAAAAAGTAAAACTTAATTTCTCTGCAAAACTCGAGGTGTGTGTAACGGGAGTAAAAAATAATAATTATGAATGTAGTAATGGGACAACATATATTATTGTTAGCAATTTCATCTTTTAAAATGCAATTAATGAACAATTTATAACGCGGTTCTTGATTTGGTAAATTGAGTTATAGACCTAATTGATATAGATTTTTTTAAAAATATTCCTTTTTTCTACTACATATAGAGTTTCAATTTATAGAGTATAAATTTATTTTATTTTATTTTTGGGTGGTCAATAATAGTAATCATGGATTTTGAACAGAAGCAGTGAATCAGTTAAAAAGAGCGGTGCTCAAAATACCGCCGTATGAGTTTTTGTTTTTGTATATAAAAATTAATGTATACTAGTAGTATAGTTTTTGAAAGAATTGAGAGAGAGAGAGAGAGAGAGAGAGAGAGAGAGAGAGGGGGCAGCAATAAATGATTAATTAATTAATAAAGAGAAGAAAAAATAAATGATGAAAGGGACGTGAACAAAGGAAGAGACGAGAGGAATCTTTTTCTTCCTTTACTGAACAATATTATGGGTAGGTTCATAACACTGTTTGTTTTTTTTTTTACACAAATTAAAAAAAAAGTTAAAATTATATATTTACCCCTATTTAATAAGTAGTTAATGATTTAAATTCAATAAAAATAGTTTTGGGTTTAAGAGTAAAAAAAGAAAATTTAGCATTAAAACACTCATTGGAAAATGTAAAATGACACTCTTTATGAAACAAAATTTTTTCTCTCAAATGACACTCTTTGTGAAACCGAGGAAGTATGAATTAATTGTGTACTGTTTAAATTCTAAGAACTCTTGATCTCTTAATTAAAATTGTATCCTCCAATGGTAGTATATAATTATGAATCTCTTATTTTGAAAATATAGTTTTTTGAAATTTTAAAAGTTTAAATAGATTAGAAGTTGTATAAATGATTAAACTATGCAGTAAAACCTCTATAAATTAATAATGTTGGGACTAAGACATTTTATTAATTTATAGTGATATTAATTTATCTGTAAATTAATTATTATTATTTTATAGTGTAAATTAATAATTATTAATTTACAGGTATATTTTTAATTATTTAAAATTTCTAAAATTATGAATTGAGACAATTTTTGCAAAAGAAAATTAGAATTTTGGATGTTGTAAATTTTATGGTATTGGAATTGAATTTGAAATAATTAAAAAATATTATTGACAATAAATTACAAATATTATAGACAAATTTACTTATACACATGACATACATATTCAAATTTATGAATAAGAGTATCAATTATCGTATTTTACTAGTCTATCAAATTATCAAAATGTAAATGATGCATATTTAGAAATTGAAAATTTTAAAAAGTTTTAGCTATTTTTATGAAATGTTACAGAATATTTTATATCATTATAGTTTGAAAATACAACATAACAATTGTTTTATAGATATGAGGTTTAATAGAAACATACTTTACTATATCAGTATATATATGTGTGTGTGTGTAACTTTACATGATTATTAATTTATGATATTATTGGGACCATATTTTACATGGAGATTTCAAAAAAATTATTATCTTATCGAATTTTGTTATTTTTTACACTGTCCCGACTTGGGACTAACAAAATTTATTAATCTATAGTGTTTATTAATTTAAAGAGTATTAATTTATAGAGGTTTTACTGTAATTACAAAAAGCTTACATCCTGAAGAAAAAAAGACAAATCTGAGTAAATCTACAATTACAAAACTAAACTGGTAAGACAAGTGTTTGAAACTGTAACCTGAACTATAATGACAAACAAAGCAGCATACACAATCTCCTTGTATGGTTCTAGCTTCATACGCAAACCATTCACTTTCACAATGTTTCTTTCTTCTCTTCTAACCCTCACACACATTAATTTCGATGGTCTGCATCAAAGAAACAGAGATATGTAATGTCACTTATGCAGAAAGAAAGAAAAAAACAAAATCGATTAAGATAAAGCATAATTATAAGCATAATTGTAAGTTCAAACGCTAGAAATATGTGCACCATCCAATGCTAGCGGCTTGGGAAATGCTCATCAGAATCCAATGTTGCTGCTAGCACGAGAGATGGATAAGCCGGCTCCACCTTACTCACAACATCAGACTCCCCTACACACTTCCCCCAGGGGTGACAAAAGCTAAAACCAAAGTGCCGGAGCAAATCGTCTTTCACGGTTTCAATCACCATGTCTCATTAACTCCTCCACACTTCGCCAAAGTCGCAGCCTGAACAAAAAAAACTACAAACAACAAACAACTACACACAAGTCAACATAAACTGAGCCACCAACAGAGCCACATCAAAGCCTCAAACGGATCCGCTCTGAAACCTCCACAACACCACCGCTCTGAAACCTCCACAACACCACATCATACCACAACTTTCTCAACAGCTTCACAGATTTTTTCAGTTTGAGGCAGATAAGCAGAGCAGCCATTGCAGTCCAACAAGCTGTAGAAGTGAGGACATCCGTTTTCTCTTTAGGGAGGAACAAGTCGAGAACCCTTTTTCCCCGGACTTCAGCCAACTGAATCAGATGAAGAAACATTAGCCTCTATTTACTTGATGTGTCAGCTTAAGTTACCATAACAAAATAAAACTTGTTTAAGTTTTACCAAGTAGAAAGCAAGCATCACAAGAGGCAGTGTGAATCTAAGAAACACCAAAAGGATTAAAACAAGAGAACAAAATAAAAAGCCGTGTTAGACTTGCAGGATGCCAAGATTCGTCGTTCTCAACATGCCCATGGTTCTGTGGCTAATTCTCCTGCATAACCAAGCAAATTCGTATGTGGTTCTGCAAATGGTTTATTGAACTATAATGAATTGAAAGCTAAACTCACCAGCCATGGTAAAGTACAAGAATAGAGGAATAAAGAAGATGTCCCACCACATTGTTCAACCTCGGATCATTTGAGAAGCTACCAAGTCCACTGCAATATGATCAACAACAAAAATTAATTTTTTTTCTCTCCTTAAGCTAATTTGTAAAGTTCTCTAGTCTTTTTTTTTTTTTTTTTTTTTNTTTTTTTTTTTTCTCTCCTTAAGTAAAGTTTTTTTTAACCTATCTCTTTTCTAGAGGCTTGAAAACAAAACAAAACAAATAAAGTGAGATTTGTGTTCAAATAAGTAAAACTTTTAATAATTTTCTTGTTGAATTTTCTTCTTGCTTCACTTTTTGAAAGAAAAAAAAAAAAAAAAAAAAAAAAANAAAAAACACATTATTATTATAGCTAAAATGAATTAACAACTTTCTTACTTTGTTTACCATTGCATTGATACCATATGATACTCATTTGAAGTCGAGTATGTAATCTAAAAAAATCTTATATTAAAGAAGTGAATATCTAAAATACATTATTATTATTTAAGATAAAACTGAAGTGTTTTAGTCTTCTAGATAAAATAAATTCCTTGTGATTCCTATTGACACAGATGTTATTCTTTTGTAGACCAATAACCCTGCATTTTCTCTGCAGTAAAGAGCGAGAAAACCAACTTTCTTACCAAAATATCTAGAGAAATTAGTAATATCAGATCATTTATCATCTCTGAGATGCTTACACAGAGACAGAGGAACCAGAATGTTAATTTATATAGTGTGAAATTAGTAATATCAGATCATTCGACATTTTTTAAATGATTGGATAAGACTTTCAAAGTACAATTGTTCTTTACACAAACAAAAACAAAAGAAAAGAATTCCATCTTATTTTTCTTTTGCAAATGTTTTTGTAATCTACGTTTTCTAATCGTATTGAGATATAATCACATTTAATCTACTATGATGTTTTTACAGAACACTTGATCTATATCTTACTAAATAGCATGTTATTTTGTTTGTCATGCTCAAAAATAGAATGTTATTAAAAAAAAAAAAAATTTGCATGTCTTTTAGAACAACATAGGGGAATATTTTATAGGATATATATGGGAAAGAATGTTAGTTACAAAAACACTACTCGCTCGTTTTCGTGTGGTTTGCACTAAAAGCTCTATATTCATCTACCTAATAAAATAATTGTTCATGATCATTTGTCGCAATTACCAGATATATAATTAGTATGGTGTAGTCGAAAATGTTACTTCCAAAATGTTACTAGACCTCAACATTTTGACAAGCAAAAAAACTTATTTCAATATTTTACCGCAGTCAGGTGAATATATAACTTCTGTTTGGGCCTAATTTCTAAGATCCATTAAGGGTTTGTAATGGCAAATTATTAACCCATTAATAGTGGTGTCTGATGAAAATTAAAGACAACATCACCTCACCAGTTGTTCAATCAATTACTGTGACGTCTCCTTTTATTCTTCGGTTAATAACTGTGACTATTCAAAAAGGAGATAAACGTATAGAAGTTAACTACCATTTTAGCCCTTTAGTAAGGGCATTGTTTCCTCTTTTTTCCATGGGCAAAACAGTAAAAGACAGTATTAAGAAAAAAATAACAAACTTTGTGCTGTGGACGTGAAAGTACAGCAGAAAAGAAAGAAGGAAGAAGAGAGAAAGAGAAATCCAAAAATCTCAACCGGCATTAAACCCTAGTTACGCTCGAGACGGTGGTAGAATGGGGAAGAAATCGAAGACGCCGGGAGAAGGCCGTAAAGACGGTGGTAGAGACGAAGAGGCGACGAAGCCGATTCACGACTTAACCGAAGCTAAGGTGAAGACGAAATCGACGACGAAAGGAGAAGGCCGTAAAGACGGTGGTAGAGACGAAGAGGCGGTGGTAGAGACTCAGCCGATTCACATGGACCGTGCGAGCCAAAAAGAGAAGGCGAAACGTGCTTCTTCTTCCGAACCACCGCCGGTTCATAGTAAGCGTAAGAGGAGTTCTCAGGTCACTCCCAATGCTGAGGATTTGTTGCCTCCATCCAAACCGATTTGTAATTTCTCTACTCAGGTACGTTATTCATTAGAGAATCTATATATTACTGATTCACTATATGGTTGGTTTGGATAAGATTTGAGAAAAAGATTCTCCTATTATATACCTTCGTAGGGAGTTAACGAAGAAGAAGCAGCGAAAGAGGATCAGGATGAGGAGATAGAAGAAGCGAAACCTGATTCCGAGGATGAGAGTGCGAAAGGTGCTTCTACTTCGACACCAAAAGACAAGCGAGCCAAGGTATGATGTTAGTTCTCTACGCATATTTGAGAAACCTTCGATCATCACTGTTTGATTATATGAGATCTTTCCTACTCTTTCTTTACGCATATATGTGGTTGGTTGGTATTAGCTAGAATAAGAAGAGAGAGATGAAACTTAAAAGTTGATTTTTCTTACGCATATGTTTTCTTTTTCTTTCTTGTAGTTAGCTGTTGAGGAACGTGTGAACCACTTCTGGTGGGATTACGATAATAAGGAGATCCCGAGTGATCTTAAACACGATGAGGTATATCAAAAATTTCTAGACGCTCTTAAAAGTAAAGGCTTGCGAGGACCAGTGGTGATACATGTGTTTGTTGGTTACACCAACTCAAACAAACCAAAAATGGGGAAGCTTGTTGAAATCATCCATGCGAACCCATTTCCTAGTAAGTTTGACTTTTATTTGTTGTGAAAAACATTTGACTTTGATTTTTTTGTGAACTAGAATTGACTTTTTTATTTAATTTCAGGACCAACGCACAGAGATACAAAGGGCAACCAGGCTTCAGACGTCTGTCTTAAAGGCGAGATCGATAAGTTCCGTGCAGATACGTCTAACAATCGTCATACAGCCAATCACATCTTCATCTCAGGGGACACGGGTTTTAGATCACAGATGAAGACATTTCTTGATGACGGTTACACCGTAATGAACGTGGGTGATCGACTTGTAGTAAATGGACCTGATGATGTTTTTACCCGCCTTGCTCACCAATGGGAGTGGAGACATTTTCTGGGCCTTCCTCCTGACAAAGTTCACCAAAACCCAAGTTCGAAGAGAGAAGCTCAAAAAAAGAAAGAGAGAAGTCAAGCCCACAGGAAAGGACTAGAAGAGAGATCTAAGCAAGATAAGAATATTCGAGTAGCACGTGCAATGGTAAAGAACTTTTTCTAATATATAATCTTTCTTTCTAATATATACTCTAATATATATAACATTCGAGTAGTGATAATAATAATTTTTTTTTTTGGTGAGGCAGGACGAGAACACTCCCATCCCGGGTAGCCTGAGGAAGGTGGATCAACCCAATCCGGGGGTTGAGATGATCTTCAAGTTAGATGTGCAAATCCAAAGAGCCGTTTTCGCTGAAATTGGAGAGGAGTTCATCCTGATTATTGCTAAAGATATTGAAGATGCGCTGCAACTTATACATATAAAGGAGTTTTAAGTCACCGAAGGAGTCTACTAAACTCGAACAACTCGTGGACAACAAGTGGAGGGTTTTACTATTGAATAAAATAGATAGAAATATCTTTGTTGAGCTCGAAAATTTGAGGAAGATTTAGTGATCGTGATAGTTTTCTCTCTCTCTTATCTCCCGTACTGTTTCGTTTCGTGTTCCATCCACTATTGTAATAACAGTGTTTGAGACTTAGTATCTTAATTTGGATTGTGGTTGTTTTGTGAGTTGGTAGCTTTAATCGACGCTGCCTGAGTAAGTCCTTTTCTTATATTGGCGAGATCCTTCTTTTTTCTTTTCTTCTTCCCTTGTGTAGTGTTAACTTTCTTTGGAAAACGTTGCTGTATAATGTTACAGCTAGTGTCCAGAAGTGGTATAATTGTTAGAGGCAATATTTGTTGTGTTCTTGAGAAGATATTGAATAGTCCTAGCCTTGCTGCAGTTGATGTACAGTTGATGCTCATGCTGCTCTGTCAAGTTGTCCTGTGAATTGTCCCTTTGTCTCACATGGAAAGAACGGTCTCGGAAGTCTTGAGGAAGATTGTGAGGAAGTACAGCGGAATGAGACCCGAAGTCATTGCTATAGCCACTGCAAATCCAATGGCAGTCCGAGCTGATGAGGTCAGCGCAAGGCTGTCTGGTGATCCAAGTGTTGGTTCTGGAGTTGCAGCTTTAAGGAAAGTTGTTGACGGGAACAACAAAAGAGGTCGACCAAAGAAATCACCTTCACAAGAAGATGCCCCAAAAGAAGTAGATCGGACTTTGGAAGGTAATGTCTCACTTACACATTTGTAGGTGTATACTCGGGTTTTACTTATGTAATCTAACATGCTTCACTCATGCAGATGATATTATCGATAGTGCAAGACTACTGGCTGAAGAAGAAACTGCGGCATCCTAAAGCAGATGATAAGGAAAGCAGCAGAAACATGGTAGTTTACTGTTTTAAAGCGGTAGACTTGTTGGTTTAGTGCTTTAGTTCAGGTTAATGAAACAAAGTATTTTTACATGTTCAGAGGTTTTTGTTTCAGGTAGCAACTATGGTATTATTGATATTCGTTTATGAACTAAAGAGTTGGCATGTGTTAAGACTTGTCTCTTTCTCTCTATGGTCTTCTTTTGGCAGTT
>NC_025686.1:26965620-26969616 GCF_000633955.1 Camelina sativa | reverse complement strand
CATTTGTAGGTGTATACTCGGGTTTTACTTATGTAATCTAACATGCTTCACTCATGCAGATGATATTATCGATAGTGCAAGACTACTGGCTGAAGAAGAAACTGCGGCATCCTAAAGCAGATGATAAGGAAAGCAGCAGAAACATGGTAGTTTACTGTTTTAAAGCGGTAGACTTGTTGGTTTAGTGCTTTAGTTCAGGTTAATGAAACAAAGTATTTTTACATGTTCAGAGGTTTTTGTTTCAGGTAGATGTAATTCTGTAGTTCTATTGAAACGGTAAGTTTCTATATGGGGCTAGTGGATCCAGTCTTAAGCTTCAGATTTTGGATGTACAAGTTTGTTTCCTTTATGTTTTTGTTTGTTAACAGCGGTGAAGGGAAAATGGAGAGACAGTTTAGCAATGGGAGGTATTGGGGATTTGCTTAGTGAAGAAGATGAGGAAGAGGACGAAGATTATGAATTTCTTAAGAAGAAAGCTGTTTCTGCTTTTGGGTTTGATAAGGAGAATGCTGTAGTAGCGGATCAAGCAAAGAATGCAGATAACTCTTATTTGACTAAGACAAGGTAACGTTGTTTCTTTTGTGTGCTGTTGAATTATCTACAAGACAGAGTTAGGTTCCTGCAAAAGTTTTCATTACTTTTTACTCTGATCACTTGGTAAAATGTTTCTTTAACAGATTCGATCAGTATCCACTGTCTCCCTTATCGCTAAAAGCAATCAACGAGACAATGACTGTTGTGCAGGAAGCTACTCTTCCTGTAATTCTCAAAGGTATGTGTTTCTCTTATACTTTTTTTAAATGGTGCTTATTGAATCAATGTTGCTGAAAGAAAACAACACCATGATGATTTAGGAAGTTGTGACACCTTAGCAAATCCAGTAGTAGAAAGAAAAGCTCACAAACTTTGTGAACCTCAATTATAACTTATCTTAATTTCCTTGGCATTTCTACTTTTTCCAGGCAAAGATGTCCTAGCTAAGGCCAAAACAGGAACGGGGAAAACTGTAGCGTTTTTGGTGAGACATACCATACACTAAGTTGGACATTTGGTAATGGATTGAACCTGTATTTAGGATCTGTGCTTATTTTGCTGATGTTTATTTTTAAGCTTCCATCAATTGAAGTAGTTGTCAAATCTCCTCCTACAAGCCCCGATAATAAGCGACCCCCAATTCTTGCGCTTGTGATATGTCCAACTAGAGAACTTGCCAATCAAGCTGCTACAGAAGCAAACACCTTGTTAAAGTATCATCCAACTATCGGTGTTCAAGTTGTGATTGGAGGCACAAGACTTGGTTTAGAGCAAAAGCGTATGCAAACAAATCCTTGCCAGGTGAATATTGTTTCCTTTGGTTAATTAGTCGAGGCTCATCTTTAAAGCAAATCCTTAAAGTTCGTATTATATCGTAACTGTGAGTTGAAACTTTCAGATTTTAGTGGCTACACCTGGAAGACTCAAAGACCATATCGAGAACACGCCAGGATTTGCGACAAGGTTAAAGGGTGTGAAAGTTCTTGTGCTTGATGAAGCTGACCATCTTTTAGACATGGGTTTCCGCAAGGACATTGAGAGGATAATTTCAGCTGTTCCTAAGGAGAGACAAACTTTTCTATTTTCCGCCACAGTACCTGAAGAGGTTTGTCTCACTCTCTTGCATAATTAGTTTGGTTTTTGATTTTTCTTGTCATAGTCACTTGTTGTAGTGGGTCTTGATTTGTGTTGTTTTTTTTTCTGGTGTAAAGGTTCGCCAAATATGCCTTGTTGCTCTGAGGCGGGATCACGAGTTTGTTAACTGTGTTCACGAAGGCACTGGTGAGACACATCAACAGGTCAGACAAACGCACATGATTGCATCTCTGGACAGACATTTCTCTCTTCTGTACACACTTCTTCGCGAACACATAATGGATAATGTGAACTATAAGGTATAAAACCAGCGCCTAATATTGCAGACCCTGATGACTATTGTTTTCCCTTTCTAACCAACTCTTGTTCCTGAAGGTCATTGTCTTCTGTACAACTGATATGGTTACAAAATTAGTGGCTGATCTACTTGGTGAGCTAAACTTAAATGTGAGAGAGATCCATTCTAGAAAACCACAGAGTTACAGGACAAGGGTTTCTAATGAGTTCCGATTCTAGAAAACCACAGATCATTAAAAGGTTCTTTCTTCTTCAACACTATAATGGAATCATATGTTTTTGTTTATAATTCTGAATGTCTCAACTTTATGTTCCAGTTGGGTCTCGTGTAGTTGGAGCTTTCATTATGCCTTGTGGAACCTGTTCTTATTGTGCTAAGGTGACTTAGTGAATTGTAGTTGCTTTCATCCGATTCTTTAATCTGACAACTGTAACTTTTTAGCTGATACTTTTACTTACTTGGATACAGGGCCATGATGATTTGTGAAGATGGTGGAAAAGCTGTGATGATTGGACTCTCAAAAGCTGGTTCTGTTGGAGAAATTGACATAAATAGACTTGTTCGTAGGAAGGTCTGGGTTCTTACTTTCTTGTCCTACTTAGAATATTCACTGGTCCTGACCATGATATTGAATCTCTTTCTTTTTTGTTTTTTCCAATATTTGTGAAGATAAAAAGTGATAGGGTCATATGGAGGAAGAGCAAGACAGGATCTTCCTAGAGTAGTGAAACTGGCAGAGTCAGGAATCTTCAATCTAGCAAACGCAGTCATATTGTCAATGGTGCTAAAGAAGATGCTGTTATGTGCAACCATTGGTCTTGGCATCGATCTATTGCCCATTCCATGAGCTCCTGCCATGTTTCCTGCTACGTTTCCTGCTGCTACTGTTTGAGGAGGATTGATGCTTGTTGTGCCTTCGAAATCCGTGTTTGTGTCGACTGGACGAGTGTAGGGTAATTCACATTCTTCTCCATCGGTTGGGTGGCTACAAACGCGTTACGTCCAGGGAGAGGATCCATTCGGAAGTACTCGTGTTCTAGTGCTTGTGAAGCCGTGATCCGCTTTAGCGGGTCGTATTCAAGCATTTTGGATAAGAGATCATACGCAGGACTTTTCTGATTCAGGTGAACCACGTTGTGGAGACCAACGCTGTCGTATTTGCTGTCTTATTTTATTTGCTCAGTGATTGTCTCAACCCCTAGTTGTTGATTAACGAAAACAAAGTTGTTTTAGGTAGATGAAAGTTTTTCTTTTTTCTCTTCTTCTTACAAATGTAAAAATGTCATTTTCATAAATTACAAAAAAAAAAAAGAAATGGAAAACGGGAATATGTGTAGGCTCGTTTTTTATTTTTAGAAAGAAGTTATCAAACATATATTGGACTGTTTGACCATTATAAACTAGACTTTCAAGGATTTTGCTTTTTATTAACAAGAAAAATTGGTATTCTCTTCGATATAAAAAAAAAAAAAAAAAAAATAGTTAAACTTGATCAACAAAGTTGTTTTTGCTTGAAAAGATGAAGGAAGTAAACTATACTATAGTGTCAAACTGATAAAGAAGTAAAACGTTTTTTAAAACAAACTTTTATTAAATGTCGACGCAACATGGCAATCACACAGGGAACAAAAAAAAAATGAAGATTGATTTGGACACCCCGCACTGGTGGCCACAATTTAATAATATCACTACAAAAAAAACGTAGACTCGGTTCAAACGCTGTAAAGGTTAAAACATTTTTGTGATGTTACGTTTTTTTTTCTACTATGTTTAGGTTTGATACGTAAATAATTCAAATTATTATTATTGATTAATGGAGATAAACTTATAATATAGATCTCTAATGTGATGTGATGTAAGTAGAGTTGTTTATTGTAAGTCTGTATGCATAATCTTTTGTGATGCGCGGAATTGAACCGTCGTTGCAAAATTGTTTGTATAAATGTATGTCAATTTTTAAAAATACTAATACAGATAGCTAGATTTGCTCTCTATCGATGTTAAAACCATTAACTACCAAAAAAAAATTGAAAGCATCTGCTACTGACGCCAAAAAAAAAAAAAAAAAA
>NC_025686.1:26952347-26965227 GCF_000633955.1 Camelina sativa | reverse complement strand
CATGTAAATAAGAATATAATCAAATCAAAATTAGCCTTAGTGGAATATTACACATAGCCACATAGGTTGTTTTAGAATCTTTCACTTAATTAGTACATCTATTAGTACTAATTAGTACAAAGGCTATTATTAGTAATGTAATCATTAATTATAAGGTCCAGCACGTGATGACATAAGTGGGGTTTATTGAATAATGAAATTTGATTCTTGGGGGTTCTCGAAGATCTTTTGAATCAAAGGGAATATCGAATAATATACGATAGCTGATAAGGTCCCAATAGCATAATATTATATATGCAATAGACATCTTAAAAAAAAAAAAAAAGCATTTGTAAAGCATCTTAAGGAGTTGGCCCGTATATATATATATATGCCGGCCAGAGACCAAGATAAAAAAGTGTCGAGAAGAGGAGATGCAAAGAGTCTCTTATATTCATGGCTAAATCCCAATTCTGATCGAAACGCATAAAATCTTGCGGTTTTTCTCGATCATATTTCGAACCATAAATTATATGTTTTAGACATTTTTCATTGTTGTAAAACTCGATTTTTACTAATAAAAAAATATATTTTCATAATCGATAGAAGTACATACAAATTTGTGCCATATGTATTGTTGATAAATAATGGTGAACTATCAAAGATTATTGTGTCCCATATGATTGCACGTATGTTGGTTCTAAACTTCTAATTATATTAATTGAATCAAAGCTCTATACAAGTCTAATGAGTTGTAGCTAGCTAGGTAGAAAAAATAATTTCATTACATGATGAGGGCAACGTATTTGGTTGGAGAATCCGCCAATAAAGAGACATGTGTCGGATAAGATCGAACACGTTGATGAAATCCTTGAGCCGAAATCTAAAACAAAAAGATACATGCACGATTCTTATTAACTCACACTGTATGTCGAAAAACAAATAATTATACACTTTTTGTGACGACTAGTTGTCTAGTTCAAGTGGATCTTTATCAGTTTTTGAACACGTGGTTCTCATGGTTTGAAACTTGAGTTTTCTTTCTTCTCATAATGTAAAAATCTGATTACTCTTTGTTCCATTGACTTTTTTTTTGTTCAAGCTCGTGCTTCCTGAAATTCATCCACAGTTTTCTTTTCTAAAGTACACGTTTACTTTGTTTTAGAGTTATCTACATTTTTATGTAATAAATATTTTTTATATTTAATACATTGATGTTTTGAGTTGCTGTTTTCCATGTATAGTTGTTAATAAATTTATGATTTTTTATGAGTGAATAGGGGAAATGTATATATTTTATAAATAATACTCTTTCTGTCTCATAAAGAAAAGATTGATGTTTTGATAATTTCACACATATTAAGAAAATTTTTAGTTTTTATTTATAAATTAATTTATAATTACTTTTTTTGTACAGAGAGAAAATATAAACCAATAACAATTCAAAAATTTAAATATTTTCAATGATTATTTCTTGAAGTTTACAAAACATCAATCTTTGCGAAACAAAAAAATATCCCAAAATATCAATCTTTGTGAGACAGAGGAAGTACTTCTTAAAAAAATATTTTATAAATAATATATAAATTAATAGTTAAGAAATTAGATGAAAACTCAAAACATTAGTCTATTGGGAATATATGGAAAAACAAAATGGTGCATCCCCTATATAATATTACGTAATTACACAACTTTTTTTTGGTAAACTATATAATAATTATAAGTTATAAAGTTATATTATTATTTGATTCATTAGTTGGTTACAAAATATGTTATATATGTTGTAACCATTAGTTATATGACCTAGGTTTGGGATATTCTAAAAAAGAATATTCCAAAGAATAAAACAAAATCTCCAAAGAGTATATTTACATAAGGCAAAAAATCTGATAAATTAATTACTCTTAAACGTGATTTCTGATTATACAATCAAAATGAAATCTTATCTAACACCTATCCAAATTTGTATAAATCATTGACATCTCTATTCACCGGAATACACCGTATTCATACAAAAAATAACATTATTTGTTTAGTTTGGATTTACAGGTAAAAGGAAAGTATATTAATAAAATTAATACATTAACAATTTAAGTATATTATTTATATAGTCTGGATTCACGAGTTCACTTGATTATTGTAATCGAGATTTACGGGTTCCCTTGATTATTTTAAGTGTATTATTAATAATAACAAGGAATCTTGAACATAAACCATAATATCTACTGAAAATTTACATTAATCATTTACATTATTATTAACCAATTATTTCAAAAAAATAAAACCACTTTAAGGAATAAAATGTATAAACAAATTTAACAATATAAACAAACTTTTTACAAAATCTTCCGAATTAACAAGTGTAAGCGATATATGAGTTTAAGTGTAATAGATTATATGATAAGTTGAGTTATAATTTTTATAACGGAAGATAAATTAAATGTAAAATGTTAAAATTATATGATAAGATTGTTTAAAAATTAATAAAAAATATAAAAAATTATTTTAATATACAAAATATGTATATATATATAATTTTGGTATAAAATGAAGTTCAATCTGTGCAATAATCTGTGCTATTGCACGGGTACTCATTTAGTACAAATTATTTGGTTATCAATGATTAGATTGATAGAGAAGACATTATTAGTTAGTTCATATGCAAAATATGGGGAAAATGTATGTGTATGGAGCCACACGTTGTGACCAGAAAACGGCGCCGCTTGGAGAACGTCGGTCCATATTAATACAAAAGCTCAGAATCATTAACTGCGAGTTCCCCTTCTACTGTTTTAGTAAACTGTCCACAAGTGTTCATTTAATACATTCATAACGACAGATACAAAAAAAAGAATTGCCTGCTTTTTTTTTTTTGATGTAAACTGCTATCTCTTTTATTTTTTCATTCTCACGTTTTCATTATCACCGTCCAAAGAGAGAGATCTCGTGGTTTTGAGTCCAGCACACAGATTTTTATGATGCTAAAAAATGGAACTCGTTATAATATCAGCATAAATGTGATGTCGAAAGTAAACTAAATTTATATAACAAAATATATAGAACTGTTAAAGTTCTCATGTTTTCAGGAAATCAAATCGCAAAAGAATTTACAAGGAGTGTATTGAAACCATGATTTTGGAAGATTTGATGAGATTTAAGAAATTTGGAATTTTGAAAGATTTTAGAGAAGTTGATATGATTTATTGTAAAATTCTTTCAAATCCCACATAAAACCATGAGATTTGAATTTCTCTATTTTTAACTAAACAAATCCCACCTAAATCCTATAGAATCTCAAAAATCATTAAAATCAAAATCCACAGACTGTTTTGAATAACATGGATTTTAAAGTAGATTTTTAATCATCAGTTCAATAACAGTGAATTTTAATAGACTTTTTAAAATACATGATTAAATAAAACATAGTATTTGTAAATTTCACACAAAACACTCAAAATATCAAGTTGAATACACACATGCTTCACTTTCTGTTAGGTGAAATGGAATTTTGAAATCTTTTTATGTCTCACTTGCGGGTCAAAACTTGTTTTGCGTTGCCTACTTCTTTGATTATTTTAGTTAAAATAGCCCGCACTACCGTCTGGTTTTGGTTTGGTTCGGTTCATATATCAAAAGATGAAATTCATGTTACAAAAGTCACTCTAAAAATCTTCGATGAGACCCAAACCAGATTCATAAATCAAAAGTGTACCATGATCCAAAGGATATGTTTTGATCAAGAACAAGAACAATTTTCATATGACAAATTCCTCCTATTTGGAAACCTCTAAAGATACATATATTCACCAGGGAGTTTTCTCAATCTTGATCCCTCTTAACTTCAGTTAGCACTCTTCAGGCGCGCAATGAGCTCATCCTACAAGACCAGTCAAGATTCATGAGAGCCTAGATAAACCAACCAGATTGAGGAGCTCCAAAAAGTTTTAACAGAGATTTCAATTAAAAACATGGACTTGCCTTTCTTCCTTTAGTTGGGAGGCCTTTCTCCTTGAGAAGGGCACGGAGCTTCTCTACAGTCAAAGACTGGAAGTCTTTTTCGCCAGTGCGACTGCTTGATCCTTCTGTGCAGATCAAAACATATTTTGTTTTAATCCAAGTAACATGTGAACTTCTTGAATATTAAATCAGATATAAAAGTACAAAGAGATGACCTTGTCTAGATACATTAGCAGCTCTCTTAGCTGGGTTTCTGTCGTCCAGAGCCCTATTTGCAGCCCTAAGATTAAGAAAAAGTAAAAGATGAACAAACCATTTGTGTAGCCCATTAGGAGGAATGGACAATTTCTCATAACAGTGTAGAAGTTTCAGAATTTTTAGTTAGTATTAATAGTCACGCAAGGAAGGTAAGAACAAATGGAGATGAGATGTGATTAGTTACCTCTTTTTAGGACCATCTTCAGCGGTTCCTTTGGCCTCTTTGGAGCTAGATTCGCCTTTTTGTTTCTTTAACAAGAGAGATCTGATTAGTATATTCTGCAGGTTTGTTTTGATATCTTGTCCTTCTGGATATATGACCAAATGACAAAGTAAGATTTCTTTTATCAGACAAGAGTTAAACAAACAAAATTTCTGAAGGAAACAAGTTGTATTACTGAAATGCATCTGAAAAACCGGCGACTCTTAATTACTTATTACACTGTATCCAATTTCTCAATCAGAGAGAAAATGAAAAAGGAATTACTTTAGGAGATTGCTTGCAAGAAACAGTCTCTAAGAAAACAATGCAAAGAAAAAAACAAAATGGGAGCATTTAGAAAAGTAATACCTGGGGGAGATGTGTCATGCTCACAAATGTAGACCCGTAAGCTTCCCTGAAATCTTACACAAAAGAAAGTTACTAAATGTATTAATTCAGCTTCAAGAGCGATAGCTGCACAAATAGATGAAACAATTTCATGGAAAAATTCACTCGCTGGACAAGCTACCAAGAATCTAAGATTATGCGAAGTAAGTACATTCACAGGAAGATAAGAAGGATCTATCAACAACGAAATTGTCAAACTAGAGAGTGTAATCAAAGTACAAATATAACGGATTAATAAAATAAAAAATAAAAAAAGCAAAAGCTTTTCATTCCGACTCCAACTTTTTATGGCAGCACATCGATACAGACTCAAAGACATCTCTGTTTTCAACTTTAGTGAAGTACAGTTAAACAAAATAAGATCGATACTCAAGAACTGAAGCAGTCAATTCATATCATCATCATTACAAAATCTCAAACCTTTAAGGCAACATAAATCTTCATGACACTGGCAAAATCCAAAGAAAAAGCATAAACTTTGTACAGTGTGGGAATCTTAACTCAAATTTCACAATAACCCATCAGACTGATTACATTCTACCCAAAAAAAAAAAAAAAAAAAAGATCTGGGAACTAGAATCGAGGGAGCAAGATCTGATTCAGTACCAATGAGTTATTATTGTTAACCAAATTTTGTATAAGCATAACAAAGCCAATCACTTTCTTCAACCCAAAATCCAGAATAAAAAAAATAGGTTTTAAACTAATAACAACAAAAATTGGCGGTAAATAGTTAGTTAATTCGAAGTAAATATTACCGGATTGGAAGAGACGACCGTAGAAGAAGACAAGAAACCGCGTGAAGGAAGGTCAGTAAGAAACTTTGAAGCAGTTTCATCAGAAGATTCAGGTGGCTGCGACGATGACGCTTCCATTGCCAAAATCCACTGATAAACCCTACCCCAGGCTAGATGATAGATGATAGATGATGAACCGAGAACGAGAGAAGGAAGAAGAGCAGCGAGAGAGAGAGAGAGAGAGAGAGAGAGAGAGAGAGAGAGNGAGAGGGAGAGTCGCCGTACCGTAATACTGATTGCGTCTATTGGACAGAGATATGTGGGCCTTATTGGGCCTTAAGATAAGTTTAACTAAACCAGAAATACAAATTACCTTCATGTCCCGTACAAAGGTTTCTTTTCAAGTGGTAGTAGTAGCCTAGCTAGTTAAATCCGATTGATTACATGAAACCAAACTAGATATATCATTTTGATCTACAACAAAAAGTTAAAGATTTGAGTTTGCCTGAGATTTACAAGCTCTACAAACCTATCATCTGTTTATTCCCATGTTAAGAGCATGACTAAAAAAAAACACAATAACATAAATTAGAATATGCTGCACATTAGATTATATATATATATAGTTAAGCAAGTCTGCAGTTTTGTTTGCTGCAATAACTTATAAGTTAACAGGAAGAACAAAAAGAGACTTTTTGTTTGTTTGTTCTCTCTCTCTCTCTCTCTCTCTCTTTCCAAGTAAGCAGCCATTAAATCACAAACAGGCTATATAAGAACCAGACACTTGCAAAATTCAACGCAGGATCGATGATGATTATATCTCTCAGCTTCTGTTTCCATAGCTCAACTGCACAACATTGTACACATGTATTGCAAATGTGTTAAAGAGTCAAAAAATTGTGCAAAGTTTTTGTTTATGAGTCTCAAGAAATGAGCAGAGGATACAGTAACTGAGAAACGATCTATACACTAGTATTAGCAATTTAGCATATTTGATGAAGCTGATACATTACTCTAGAACAATCAAAGCAAGCTCATGAAGAATCTTAAGAAACCCCAGATACTCTAATTCAACAAGCTACATTGCTGCAACTATGAAACAAGAAGCTACATTGGTACAATTCCTCTAAGACTAATCAAAAGCAAGCTCATGAAGAATTATCTTAAGAACCCTAGATAACCGAATTCAACAAGCTACATTGCTTTCAAATTATAAAATTGGCTTACCCCTGGCTATCGAGATTTCCATGGCCGCTACTTCCTCCACTTCCATAAGACACATCATCACCGCCACCGCCACCACCAGCTGAGTTCTGCCAAACGCTTTGCCATGCCTGAGAAGGAGGCTGAGCATAAACACCGCTAGGATCCATCGCCGGTCTTCCAATCATCATACCTCCAGGAACAGCCGGTTGTCCCATCGGCGGATAATAATAAGGAACACCACTCGCGGCTTGAGGCACCATACCTCCTCCTCCTCCTCCGAGAGCCGCAGCCGCAGCAGCATCTTCCTCCTCCTTGATCTCTTCCCTAGGAACAATATCAACAAGGAAATCGAAGATATCGGTTCTAGTAATCGCAGCAGCGATATCATTCTTCTGAAGCGTACGGCGTTTGTTCTCTTCAGCGTGAAGCCAAGATCTAATCGTTAGCTCAAGGATGAAAAGCTCACATGCTTTCGCGAATAGAATCGGCGCTTCCGCGGAGATCATACGCACATCTTCGTCAGCTTTCATGATTTTTTTGATCCGAGCTAGAGGAAGCTGATGGTTTTTGAAATCGTTCACCTGCTCGATCTCTTGTCTCTGGTAAGTCCAGAACATTTGAAGCTGTTGTTGTTGTTGCTGGAGGAGGTGGTGGTACGTCGCTCCTCCTCCTCCTCCGGCGATGATTGATGTGGATCCAGATGGAGGAGGAGGGATTACGGTTGTGACGGCGGAGTTAGGAGGATACGCGGAGGTTGGTGGTGGTGGTTGGTTGTTGTTGTTGTTGTTGTCCATTGGATCTATGCGTTGTGATTGGATCAAAAAAGATCAAAGAGCGTTTTAGATTGTTTTCGTCAAATGGATTGAAGTAATAGTGGATAAGGTAGACAGCGATGTAGCTGATTTGTTTTTTTTCGTTATATTATATAGTTTCATATAACGATGTCGTATTAATAAGTTCCATTAAACGACGCCGTAAACTAAAGCGTGTTCGCTGCGATGGAGGAGGAGAAGCAGGTCTCGATGACGACACAGGAGCTGGCGATGGAAGGAGAGAAGCATTTGGAAGAAACGATTGAAGCGGCGTTTCAGATAATTTCAGCTATGAATGATGAGCTTTGCAATCCTTCCTTGTGGTCTACATCAGCTACAGCGAGTTCTGCCATGACGACGACGACGACGGGTTCTAATGGCACGGCTCTTGTTTCAGCCGATGCGGCTGCGATTGATGAAACATCGCATCATTCGGAATCTGGTGGTGGTGGTGGTGGTGGAGGAAGTGGGAATAGTGCTTTGGATGAGGCGAGTCTTCGATATAAGAACTCAGTGACTTCGCTTCGTGCTGTTCTTACTGCGATTCCCAATTCACAGAAGGTATTTAATGTTGAAAAAGCAGAGGTCTGCGATTTCAGTGATAATGTGATGTTACTAACTATTTTGAGAAGTCTCTTGTTCTGAGATTTGTTGCTGGACTGAGGAAATTGGAATTTCTAGGGCTTATTTGTAATCAGTAGAGTAACTAACACCGTCCTGCTCCAATCATAAGTGTTAAGCATGTGTTAAGAGTTTAGATGAAGGATGTATTGCTTGTAGAGTATCTTCTTCGTTTGTTGTGAGCTTGCCCTACACCTTTGTAGCTAATTCAAAATAAGAGCTTTTTCAGATTATGATTTTGTTCAATCCATTACAGGCAAAAGCATCTGAAACGGAAAATGGTTTAGGATCTCCTGAAAGTGAAGATGAAATCGAAAATCTGGAGGAGCAAGCTTTAAGTCTCAGAAAGGTAGGCTTTCTGCAGTTTCTATGTCTCTTTCATTTTTCTATCAGAGTGTTAATTTGTTGCTAGTACCATATTGGCATAGATTTCTGTACATTGCAACTTACATAGCGAACTTGTTTCTGATTATGTACTGTAGTACTAAGTGTTCTTTGTTCCACTTTGTAGTTTGTAGTGTAAGTGTAAGTATCATCATTAGCTTAAGCAGTTCTAGAACCATGGAAATGTTAATCATTTCTTGAATACCTTTTAGTCATCTGTTGGTTTGATTTCTATGTTAATAACCTATGAAAACGCCGAAACTGTTGTGCATGCAGGAGATTGCAAAGAAGAATGTCCATGTCAAAGAACTTATCGATAAATTTCGGGAACTTATAGCAGATATCTCGACATGGCAAAGCCCTTGTTCTGTTTAAGTTTATTTTTTTTGTTGACTAAGATTCTGAGCCTTATTCTTAAATTCCTCATTGATGTATTAGTTTTAAAGATATATTGCTATTTTGATATCAAGAAACCAGAAAATCTCAAAGTTACTTTGTATATAAAATATTTCAGACAAAATCTTCAAAACCTGGGTCTGCATTTCCTTTTTTGTTTGTATTGATCTGTTAAAGAAATACTTTTTGTAGTGTTTTTGAGAAGTTAATTTCCGAATCTTTTGAGATAAGCCATAAAACCAAGACCAGCTACTAATGCTGCACCAGCCGCAACTCCACTATAAGCAGCAGCCCAAGCGTCTGACTCTACGTACTCCATTGATTCTGCTGATACTGCTGCTCTTCTCCTTCTTCCTTTGCCTTCTCTTGAATCATCCAAATGTAATCTCAGACTCTACAATTTATAACGATTCAATCACCAATTCAGTAAGCAAAAGGGGCTGATGTTCTTCATTTATAACAAACTAAAGCAGGAGTAAAGCTTCCTTTATAACTATTTTTACCTTCCAGCCAATTGATTTTGCATGTTCAATGGCTGCTTGAAGGTCACTATCTGAAGCCAACAACACTTTATCGTTGTCTTCATCTTCATACTGCAGATAACCATCATTATAACATTTAGGAACTGGCAAGAGAAGACTTAGAAAATGATTGCGTCATTATCTTTTGTAACATCAAATGTTTACATACCAAAATTTGGGGTAAATTATCTGGATCGATATCATCCCCTACCCTCTGAATGATGGCGGTTATCACTTCTGTCAAACTCCGAGTGTCTGCAATTTAAGAACCAATACAATTGAGTAAACGCAAGATTATAACAGTTTGACTGGCGAAAAAGAACCAAGATTATGTGTACCGCTTATGAATCTGTGTTTTCTGTGTCTTTTGTCTTCAATCTTGAAAGAAAATGTATTTGCAAATGGGAAAGATTTCCCTGTCTCAGTTTCCGAAGCAACTTTCATGGAGCTCTCACTGAAACAAATTGTTTTCCAGTCAGTAAAACCACGGTTTTGTTTGAAAAGATACTCGATTAATAGTGTTTAAGCAAGACTAGATAATAACCTCCTTGAGTCCTCGTCGTCCTCATTAGGAGACAACGCCATTGCTGAATCCCAAAACTTTTGCATCATTGTGTTTGTTGCCTCACTATCTATTCCGGCAGTAGTTCCAGCCTGTACACATCAAAAAACATGTTTCTAGAAAACAGTGGCTTTGCTTTAAACGAAATAATTTACAGAAGTTTCAAGAAGCGGGAGTTACTGTGGCAACAGCAGCGTGAGTGACATGGATTACATCGACAACTGCAACTACATCTCCTTCTGTAATCAGAAACCCTTGTTATTTACATATGTTGGCCTTTTTTAGTTTTCGTAAGACTTTACAATGAAAACGCTTCAGAATTTTAACCTTTGTCTGTAACAGGAAGGTGTAAGAATTTTCCCTCGTGCATGATGTGCAGCGCTTCAACAATTGGTGTGTCAACTACCGTTGATTCTGGATTCTCAGTCATAACCTATGCATTAGTGAATGAGAACAAACTATTAAGCTCAAGAAATTGAAAATTGCTCCATCACTAAACTGGAAATAGGTATTTAAGAGTTGAAAAATTGATTCAAAACTAAAAACTAGAAACTTGAATATTAAGCCACTGAATCTGAGAAGGAGAATAGTCTTTAATCCTACCTTTTCAACTAGAGTCTCAGATGGAGGAAGATTTTCAGCCACAACCCGCATCAGTATATCCTTGGAACTAGATAAATGGAAAACAAAACTCTTTGAAAGTTAGTGACAAGTATCCAAAACGAAGACAGAAGCGTTTACCCAACGCATAATCTTAGTTCAGGACTGCGAATAAATAGGAGCATAAACAGTTCTGTTCAAGATCCCTATCACTTAGCTTAGTACAAACACTTGAACCGGGAATGGGATGAATGTAAGGCTTTCAGAATCTATAGGCTAAAGGATACAACTTCAAAAGCTTTCAGAAAGGAGGAGAACTCACGTAAATATTCCTCGAAGCTTGTCCTCAATCATTACAACTGCACAACTTGACTGAAATTCAACCATCTTTTTAGCTACTGTCAACACTGTATCGGTCGGTGAGACTTTCAAAACCCTGAACAAAAACCAGTGTTAAGTTAAAAACAACATAATTGATGGGAAAGAAAACAATACTACCACTCAAGATCGTAATAAGAATCTAATTAGAAAAAGAAGAGATTACCTACTTTGTATCATCTGGTATAATTGTTGATAAAGAAGGTCTAAACATCCGGTCTCGTAGCGTTTCAATGAAGGTGTTGGGAACTACATGAAAAAATCAACATACTGGACGTTCAAAATCTGATAAAATAAGAAGCAAAAGCAGTGTTAAGTTAAATGAAATGACTGCAGGACAGGGTTCAGCTCCTTGCCCACCTGAGGTGTTTGTTCCCCAGCTTTTTTCAACACCTTCAACAGCAGCAGCTATTGCCTTACCTTTCTCAGCGGCCCTCTCCATACGAGCAATCGCATCATACAAACACTTTGCTATATCTAACAAAGCAATAACTTCACCATTTTCAACAACAGGCAGATGTCTGAATTTTCCTGTAGTAGGTAAGGTTAACATTAATGAATCATACACAGGCATCAGATGAACATCAGGAACTTAAAAACAATAAGACAAACCTTGGACCATCTTTTGGAGGGCTTCAACAGCAAGTGTTTCTGAGAGAACAAACATAGGGTTCTTCGTCATAACCTTGGAGACAGGTGTTTCCTCAACATTAAGTTCCTGAGAAATCACTCTTGTAGCTATGTCCTGCAAGTGCCATAAGAAAGAAAAAGACATAGTGACGTTTCCTTCCAATGTGTTACTATAAATCTTTAACAACGCTTGAGGGGAAGCCATAGTTAGTGACGAACCTTATCAGTAAGAATCCCACAAAGCATTTCATTAGAGTCAGTTAACAACAAGGCATCAACTCGTCGTGAAGCCATCCTTTTACAAGCTTCATATATAGTCGTTGTTGCTGGAACTGTAAGAGCTTTTGATAGCCTTAACCGTTTAACAGTTCGCTCGCCTCCTGTTAAACCCCTGATCACAAACCCCAAAGGCATCATACATTTAAAGAAGATCACATGTACTTATTTCTAAAGGAACCAAAATCAAGGCCTAGAAACCAACATCACAAGCTAAACGTTCTCAGGAGGAAGAAGAAGAGAGACTTACAAAGGGGAACGAGAAACAGTGAGAGATCTGCGGGCAGTGTCGGGAAGTCGTTCGCCAATATCCATAGATTTCTTCTTTCCGTGCAATGAAGCAGCAGTCGTAACAGATAAGCTCCGTCTTGATGATCCGCCTTGGTTTGCCATTTTCTTCTACTGTATAGAAAAATTCAAACCCTCGGAATCGTCAACGCTTACCGAAATCGATTTTGATTAAATGTCAAATGATTGACAAATTTGAATAAGGAAAGTTCTGCGAAAACGCAACGATTCAAGGGGGAAAAAAAACACTTAAGAATCACAATTTACCAGGCGAATTCGTCGGGGTTAATTAATGGATTCTCTTCTGGGATTATTGAAAAAAAAAATTGAGCTGAAACGAAGTTGGGAATCCTAGTTGCGTTTCGTAGATGCTCTCTCTCTCCTTTCTCTCAAATGTTCGTGAGAAAGATAACGGCAAGAAAGAAAACGACGATTTCCGAGAGAGAAAAAGGATTCTCCCGGGAAAGTGATGGGAAAATGAAAAGGAGAAAGAAAAAAAATTAGAAAGATGATTTTTTTCTTTTCTTCTTCTTCTTCTCTGTAAAAACGTGTTTTTTTAATTTTGTGCTTTTCCCCCAATCGGATTCTTTTGATTTCGATGCTCTCTGTCGAAACTTGGAGTTGGACGACGACGCTACCTTTTTTTTTTTTTTTTTTTTTTTTTT